>NW_028154193.1:0-30813 GCF_964211835.1 Anser anser
CTAATCAACAATACAATTTTAGTAAGTTACTCTGCTAGTTACCTCATAATGATTACTCTAATATTATGTCTAGGTACAATTATTGTTGTGGGGAATAGTTTTCCAGTCTTTGCTTTTAATTAATTAATAGATCTTTGCAATTTTGCAATAACTTTCAACCCCAATAGATGGACAATAGCTGGACAGTGCAACCTTTCTTTCTGATATTTACTTTCCATCATGTCTAATGTCAACATGTTGTGCAAAATGAAATAATGACATAATATTTTGTGAAATGGATTAACAGGCATTAATACTTACTCTAATTTGTAATATAATCCTCATTTTGTGTAAAATTTTAAGTATATACTGAAGTTCTCAGGAGACTGAAGTCCCAAGATCTTTGAGCCCAAACTCAGAATTCGAACATGGTTTGTAATCCCCAGAAATGCACAGTCCATCATTATTATGGCCTCAATGATACTGACACAGTGCTTTATCTCATAGGCTGTACTTATGCTATAAAATCAGCAAAATATTCCCTGTCCTTTTTGGAACAGATGGGCAATTCTATTGCCTCTCATTTTAGTAAACTCCTTTGAACTGCAATTATTGACATCATTAACTAATATGATATTGCACCAGAAGTGTATTAGATACAACAGCTTTTTGTTGTTGTTGTTATTGTGATCAACTTAACTCCTTTGTGATATTCAATAGTATGCATCTCAAGGTTAGTGGTTATGAATGCTTCAAAATATATTTTGATATCTGTTAATATGATTTTTTCTTTCTTCTCTCCCCAGTTTATGCTGGGTCTTTAAACAGTGCCAATTCACAATGAGAGTTTGGGACCAAATATATCGGAAACGTATCTGTATTTATTTTTTCAAATGAAAAATATAATATATATTTATATTGAAATAATTAAATACTCTTTAAGAGTGAAAACAACATGCTTTTTATGCATATGTGCAGTAGAAATAAATATAGTAAATAGAATGTCAGATCACAGAACTTTAGCCTGATCTATGATGGTATTTACACTTTATATAACTCAGTTAGTACTGAATGTGACCAATTAAGAAAATTTAACTGTAACATTATTCTCTTTTGTTCCCCAGTTTTAACTTTGAAGTAACAGTTGTAACTTAAATAGAAAAAAATACAAAGCTGTATACTTTTCGGTGGATTTTAGTTCTTTAATATGCCCCTATAGAATTAAATATGCTTCATTTTGAAAAGAAACAAAGGAGTCGAAAATCTAGTTTGCCATAGCTTTCTCAGTGCTAAGTTCAGAAAGATTTCAAATCCAAACAACCACAGTCACTGCTAGTTCCTTGATATAGCACCAGCATAATCACCATCTTTTAAATGAGAGCAGTAACAGCAAATAAATGTACAATAACAAATATCCCATACTAATGAACCTGCAACACTGTTCTGAAGCATATTCAGGGAGAACTAAAGCAAATGAAGAGAACAAATAAGACCAAAATAATAATAATAATAATGTAACAGAAGTAAGAGTTACCCATGCAGTTAAGCTGTTGCACAGTGACTCTTCTGTCTTAGCACTCATTACCTCGAATTCAGAAAATCTTACGCTACTCTGTTTTCTTACTAGTGAAAGTAAATACTGCTTCACTTTAAATTCTCTATCACTAAAACTGTCTATTAATATTCTAAATACATATGGCATGAAAGACCAACATATTGATTTTACATTTTAATACTGTGATTTTAGAATATGTTATAAAGAACTTGGTAAATGGCCAAGTATTCATAAGCTATTTGGTAGGTCCACCTAATTGTCATTTACTAACCATTTGGAAAGTTTTTGCAAATACAAATGAATAAAAGACACAATACATTTAATTATCTTTGATCCACTGTTGATAGTATGTATCATACATGTCAGGTTAACATTCCATAATTTAGTTTTGTTATATTTTTCTTCTGCTGTTACTTTCACATAAAGCATCGGTGTAATATTTAATCTTTACAATCTGGTAAGAACTATGCCCTTTTTTTTTTCCGCTGGAAATTTCCACTAACAGTTTAAGGTGTTTCTATCAAATGATTATCAAGCAGTTTAAAAAAAAACAAAAAAAAAAAACACTATTATGCCTGCTATGAAAACCCAGCGGACATGGAGTACTATAGTTGGAATATATCATTTAAATTGTGTAAGTAATCACTTATTTCACATAGATTTTTTTATTCCACAGTTGCATGATCTAAGAGAAAATGTCCTTGAACCAAGAAATCATTGATATATCGAATCTCTTAGAAAATCTGCAGAGCATTTGAGGATCTAGAGAAGTAAAGCACAAGGTACTGATCAACCACACCTACAACTTTCTTTCTTGCGATTACACATTGCTTTTGCTCAGTGGTAGATATGAATCCATTCAGACAAGATAAAGAAATCACCTTTCATTGACTTCATTAGCCCCAGGGGGGTCACCATTAGTTACAGATAGATATGCTCATCCAGAATTGACTTTAGTGAGGTTTTACTCATGAAACCAAGTTCCTGTTCCACAGGTTAATCTAAACCAGGGAGAAATGTTCATCAGATGAAGAATATCTACTCTAACCTCATTTCTTTATAAACTTGTAAAGACAATGTCTTTACTAGATCTGTCCATGTCTCTTCGTTCTACAGGGTGCCATAACCATATAAAACAGCACCCTATTCCGCTGTTGTTTTAACCAAAAGGCAGCAAGTCAGCTTGGAGAGACCAGCTTTTTACAAGATTTCCCCAGAATTAACATCATCTCAGTCTGTAGCACTCAGCAACTTCTCTGCCTTCTGCCCTATATTGGTGAAAGCTGGAAATATTTAAACAAGGTGCTAGCTTTTACCTCCACAAGTCCAGCATTGGAGACTAGGAGAGTTAATATTCAGAGTGAATATTTTTTTCACCAGGTTTTACTGCATGTCATTTAAAGTAAAGCAAGCAATGTCTGGCCTTCTCAAACCTCACACTGAGCATGTGTTTGATTTACTGACCGGTACAGCTAGAGAATGGGGTGACAGTTTTTTTCTGTTCTACAAAAAAAAAATAGTTCTGAACATTTCAGTAACAGTAAATATAATCTCTTTTAGTATCACACTGTGCTTTTCATTTCAGGCAGGCATTTATAGACTCAGATTGCTCATTGTCTTGTGACTTGAGTAATTGCTTTAACTTAGACGAATTACAGAATTCTACCATTTTCATTTGGCAGTTTTTGCAAAGGTATATATGACAGCATAACATAAAAGGCACTGAAATATGAGGCATGCTTATAAAACAAAAGAACAGCCTCTGAGTGAATTGTCTTTGGTAGGAACAATTCTTAGGTGTAGGAAAACACTTTACTTTAAGGAAAACACATTTTAAACACAGGTATACATTTTCTAGATGAAACAGATTTCTCTCTGTGCTCCACAGACCTCAAATCTTGATCTCCTGATTCTCCTGATACTTTGATTTCAAGCTCTTTTTTTTTTTTCTTTCTTTGAGAAACAGACACATTTTCTTTACCAGGTATTGGAACATTGGCAGTAGTTTAGAATCTATTTTATGTCAGAAACTGAATGAACATGGATCTCTAGTTATTTAGCAGATTGCTTAGTTCAAATTTATGGATCACCACATTGTATTTAAAATATTAATTCCCAAAAGAATCATTGTCTTGAGCTCAGGACAAACACTAAATATGGCTACAATGCAGACAAGACAAAAGTATACATACTTCAGTATTCTCCCAGAGCAACTATGTGTCAGATCTACCACACCAATGGTAATAATTAACAGATTTATTGTTTATTCCACTGCATTCTAGGAGAATGTTTTCAGCTGAAAATTTTTGCTGCATGAGGGACAGCTTTCAAAGAAACAATTACACAGTGGCACTCTGGTGCATTTCTGTAACAATACAGAAACCATGTAAATTCAATCCATTTGTAAACAGATTAGACATCCTTGCATTTGGTTCAGGTCACAGTATTTAACACTTTTTCAAGAACCCTGTTGTTGAGCTGGGATCATCAAATGAGACATATG
This sequence comes from Anser anser, assembly GCF_964211835.1. Taxonomy (NCBI): domain Eukaryota; kingdom Metazoa; phylum Chordata; class Aves; order Anseriformes; family Anatidae; genus Anser; species Anser anser. The sequence goes on from NW_028154193.1 coordinate 4,038, forward strand.
CACATCACAGCTGGGACTGACTGACTGAGCACAGATGTGTATCTCCTAAATTGTTTGTGACAGAGACTGTAGTTAATTGTGATGGGTGACAGGTACTTTGGAGGCCAGTCAACTCAATGAACTGTTGATGACTGTGGTATGAGACATAGTATATATTAAAAACAAGTGGAAAAATTATGTCATCCATGACTGAAAATCCAAATCAAGCGCAGACAAGTAAAGCAGACTGGAGATGTTCATGGCCTTTTTCCTTGCCTCTACTTTCTCTCTATCCTTAAATTTAGAATTAAATGTTTTGTATCATTTTGTCCAAGTGTAGGTTTGTAAATCTCCTTTGTCAGTGGAGATGACAAATGATTAACAAATTGCGACAGTTTATTTTTGGATGAAAAGATGTGAGACAATTTTGTTTTGACACTTACTGAAAGCAGTTGTAATCTCCTTCAAAATATCCTTTTTAACTTAAAAGGCAATTTGTACTTATCTTAAAAGTAGAATATTCTAGCTTGGAGGAGGAAAAAAAAAAAGTTATACCTTTTGTACTGAAACTAATATTTTTTATTACGTTAGGGAAAAAAACGGTTTTGTTCAACTCCACACATTTTATTCCCAGAGTTTAATTTGTCCTCTCAATCAATACAAGAGAAATGGCAAAAAATCCCTGTTTAATCCCTATTTACCCAGTTTTATTTACACTTTACCTGTGCCTGTTTTCTTAGACTAAGCTTTTCTGCCTTCTTCTTTGCTCCTTGCTACAAGTCGTCTTATTAACATAGTAAAACATCAAATGAACTCTCTCTGTCCTGTTGTGAAATAAAAATGGTGCAACAATCACATTTCATTTTTCTAAAACTGAAGTTGGAGACGTTGAGATAGAATTGTAGTCATAGATGATTCAGTGAGAGACAGACATGATAGGTTTGGAGAATCTCTGAAAGAAGCCCTGTTAAACATTATTATCAGCCACAGAAGCTCATGTTAGCAGTGCTTAGGACTTAGCCACTGGATGAAGCAGGGCTGTCAAACTCATTTTGGGGGACAGAAATGTTTTGTCTCAGGGTTCTGTTCTTTTGATATAGCTCTGAGACGCACTGAAGTCACTTTGAGGTTTCCACATTAATCTCTCTAGAGACCCTATAACGTGTTCCCTAGTAGTTTGCCATAGCACTGAGATTTTTGCTTTATTATCATACTCTACCATATGATACTCCACTAATAGAGAGAAATGTTAATGTTGGTCTTTTAGAAATTAATGTTTCTAATGTTACAAAAATTGCAGCTAGTAAAATGAGCAAGAGGTTTAAAAGTGTGAAATACTCAGAAAACTGAATAGAAACAAACCATAAAAAGAACTGCCTCTTTTTGCTGCATTAAAAAAATAAAAATAAAAATAAAATAATAAAAAAAAAGATTCTGCAACAAAGTAAACTCTGTTTTTTTGCTGTCTCCTAATCCCCTGCAATGCCTGAAAACAAACTGAATATCCCACCAGGGGACTGTGGTTGAACAGAATAATTGTCTGCATAATTTTTTCTGTGTGATAGGCATCTACTCCTCTCATGTATGTTTCCTTCTGTTATATGGTATACTTAAACATACGAACTGAAGTTCTGCCATTAAGTCTGGGAACTCAATCCTTATTTCAAGTTAGGGTAAACATTGTAAGCAACACCCCATTCTCCTCCTTTTGTACTAGAACCTTCAGATATTCCTAAGGCCACTGGTTCTTCAAGAATTCCTTGAGTTTCATGATCATCATGGTATTGTAGCAGGGGGTATTGTTATTTTATACAGCATTTTCCTATGTCAGCTCCCATGACCTAGCAAAAATCATTATGGATGTGGTGTTCTGCAGCCAAAAAGTACAGTATGGAGGTGGAGAACCACCTGCAGTTTAAACTTCAGCTAAAGATACAAATAGTGCTGATGAGATGTGTGTTTCTGTGGCATTCAATTTTTAATGGGTTTATAAAGAAAGAATAGTCATCACTTACCCCTTTTGGAGGCTTGCTTTCACTGAATGGAGAGCTGTAGCTGGGCTGGGATCTGTACAGAGCTACTTATCAGACGCAGTTTACCTGCAGAGACCATTTCCTACAAGATGTAGGTGTAGCAGAGGATGCTGAATTACATGAAAGTCTTCCCCAAAGATCCATGAATCTAGTAGTGACAGTATAAAACTGGCAAAAAGTTCTAACCAAAGGGAATAATGTTTCTGTTGCCCCTTCTCTATCCACAACTACCTGTGGTCTAGAGATGCTATATCTGGGACTTCGGGCAGATGCTATTAAGAACTACAAACCAATAATACCTGGGCCCTGACACATTAGAGAGTTTCTAAAATGCTTGCTTTTCAAATTGTGAGGGAAAAGAGAAATCCAATACTGATAATCTGATAGTCTGATACTCTGCTTGCTGTTCCAGCCAGCTCACACCCACTATGCTGTGCCAAGTGCTCCAAGGTCAAAACACTGTGGACTTCCAGAAATTTGTCTGTCAGGACAATGCCTGTTACATTGTAAGAGGACAGAATGAGTGAGGTCAAAGATAACTTTCTCCATCTGCATTTTGACATGATTTAATTCCTGAAACAGAAATTGACCTGAAAGTCAGATTCATATTCAATTCATACATGCCAGAAGATAACATTTAAATTAGGCTACAAAATTAGAATAAACTAAAATTAAATATTTTTATACAGCTCTACAGACTTGCATCTATGTTGGCTTTCTGATGAGAAATTTCATTGCCATAAAACAAGACTCAAACTAAAACAGCACAGGCATTTTACTGAATTGTGTGATATGTTTGCTGTCAATGGCAGGGCAAGCATGAGCAAAGAGCTCTCTTTTAGCGTGATGGACTGGTAGAGGAAAAAGTTTTGCTGACACTGTTTTGCTGATTTTGATGACTCTGTGGCACAGCTCTCCATGTTTTATTATTCTTTTGTCTGAGCAGAGCTATGCTTTCCTATCGGTCCTCGTCTAGTCCAGGTGGCATGGCTGCAGTGTAGTGATTACTAAAAGGAGCTTCAGGGTGGTAAAGATAAACACACTTGTAGAGTGAAGCTTGCAAAGTGACCTGCCCCTCTGAGTATGTCATATGGGAAACTCAGCAGGGGATAATTAAGCTTCAAGTATGTGTTTCTTTGTGGTGTGAAAAAAGTGTTTTGGGAGGGGGGTAAGAGAGGACAGTGGCTACATGCAGAACAGAGTGAGTCTTTCTCCTGTTAAAGACAAGTGGAAAAGGATCCAGGAGAGAGAACACAACACAAATGTTTTTACTTGAGGTTAAATTTTTGAACAAAAGGGCAGGAGAGTTCAGCTTGGGCCAGGTTACTGTCTGTTGTTATGGCAACAGAGGAGGACATCTTCTGTTTGTGAAAAGGGAAGAGCGGGAGTGGACAGGCAGAAAAGAGAATTGTTTAAAGAGAAAGGCAGGTGGTAGGAGTTTGAAAATGGAATGAGAAAGAAGTTGAGTGTCAAGGTCAAACAAAAGTAGTAGCATCACTGGCTGCGCACCTGAAATGCACTCACAGGCCTTTCCTCTCAAGGGTCAAATTTGCTAGGGTCAATTCCACAGTCATCATCTGGCTGCAAGAATGCCACTGTGATGCCCTGTCCTCCTGCAACCACTTCAGCTGAAGGGCTTACATTTACCTTTGTGCACTGTGTAAGTGTGCATAATACTTGTGAGAACTCTTTTCAGTGCTGTGTACCACATCTACCATCTTTTTAATAAATTGAACTGATTATTAATTTTCTTGGGGTAACGTGTGATGAAAGCTACTTCTTCAATGTGGAAAGCTCCCTTTCTTCCCTGAGAAGCAAGCTGGTTAGAACACAACTCCTGGGACATGCAGATGTCTTTGTCAGAAGTAAGGTCTCAATACAGTATGGACCCAGTACAAGCAATATTTTTCTCTTGTAGCAAGGTGACCCAGTAGGACAGAAAGGAGGACCAGCATGAACCAGGCAACTGGCTGGCCAGAGATGCAACTTACTGCTTTCCTGAACAGATTCGAAGTCAAATTTCTGAGCCTAGCTCACCAGAAGGAAACATAAAACAGGACAACACAGCACAAAATTAAGACTTTTCATTCACAATTCTTGACAGAAAAGGGAATAAAAAAGTAGGCAACAAATGCAATTTTACCACAGAATGATTATTTTTCTTTTTTTTTTTTCTTCCTTTCTATTTTTTCCCCTTCTTTCCTGAATAAAAAGTTGATGTAAGTCAGCCTGTTCATGAGTCAGTGCAGTTGTGACTGCATGGCAGTCCCTGCTCCTCCAGCATTTTTGAACTGTATGGACAACTTCTATCAAATCTGACAGAAAGGTAGTGTTTTCAAATCTTACATTCTTACAGGTTCTGTGAAAATAGATAGCTAGGGGCAGAAAAGAGACTATAGTGACACCTACACTAAGGGAAACACTGAAGTATGAATTGAACTATTACTGACTACACACACTCTTGTGTTGAAGAGTGTGGATAGAAGAGAGAGGTTAAAAATTGTTTAATTCTCAGAAAGACTTCAGTCAAAGTTTGAGCTTTATTAGATACCATCTAACTTTCATTCTCTTCTCTTTCCCTCTTCATATGAGTTCTCTAGTGTTTAATAAGGACAGGAAACATGCTGCAGGCTTAGTTTACTTGATTTAAAAAGTCATTCAATGAAACACAAATAATCTGGAAACACAACTCTATTAGTTCCAGTGTTTGTAGAACTATTTATTATTTAAAGCAAATGATAGTTCCATTAAAAAGATCCCAGTCTTCTCTACTGTCTTTCTATCCCTCTTCATTTCAATAATTATTTACCCTCTTCTCCAGAATATTCTTATTTTCCAGATTTTTCCGTTAATTGCAGTTTCATATCACCCATTTCTTTGGAAGAAAGCATGAACACTCTTTTCTTCTTCCCCAGAATGTTCAAGTGTGAAATGTAATCCTCAACATGAATATCAGCAGATATCTGAAGATAGTTTATCCCATCAACTGATGTGTCTTTACTACTTTTACTTTCTTAAATTCTATGATCCAAATAAAAATGATATAGCATTTGGGCCACTTGGAATACATACAAACAAACAAACAAAACAACAACAGCAACAACAAAACAACAACCTGCAAATGGAATTTTGAGGTTCACAGCTGAAATATCAAATGTTGATGACTGAATCAGTTCAAAGCTGTCCTGATGAATACTGACTCTCATCTTTGGAAGAGAGAACTCCTCTCAAGTCATTGTATTCCTGGTGAACTACAATCTATTGTACTGTTAATTTGACAGCAAAAAATTCAACACAAATCATCCAACAAAATACAGTGATTTAAAATTAATTCTGTCATTACACTGAAAAAGAAAAAAAAAAAAAAAGAGGACTTTAGTTTTAGATTAGATTCTTATATGCAAAAGAACAGCAATTTTAATGAACCATTTGTTGTTTGATGCTTGATACAATTATTCACACATAGGTTTGAACAGATTTGATTGGGCCAAGGCCTTTGATTTTGAACCAGAAAAACTCTTATAATCAAAGCTTTTAAAGGCAAATAACCAAGCAATCACTTACTGTCATGGTTATATGAGTTTAGGACCAAATTCAGAACTAAGCAGCAGATGTATAACCATATTGATTTTAATCAGATTACATAGGTGTGAAAGGTGAAAGAAAAAGCAAAATCTGGCTTTTTAATACTTAAACTCTCATTCTTTCCTTATTTATCTGTAGAGACACAATTCATGAGTTTTAATTTCCTAATTCAGTTTAGTAGTAGTCTTTTATCTGTTTATGGTGTAAGACCTGAAAAATAGATGTTCTCCCTAATTGCAGTATGTTGTCTGTTTCTCCCTCACTTTAATGACAACAGTAGGCTGTTCCCTATTTACTCCCTTCCCATCTAGCCAGCCTATTTATTTTCACTCATCCTTCCTAACCTTAGTTTAGATAGTTTTTCCTTTTTGAACAAAAAGATTTTGTATGGGAGAAACTAGTCTATTGTCCTTCTACAAACAGACTTTTGGAAAAGACAGACCCATGTACTTTAGTCAGTCATTAGAAAAACATTGATAAGCAACAACTTCTAAGCAACCCAAGTATCTTTCAGAAAGACCATAAAACACTACTTAATGACTGATGAAAAAAAAGACAGATGCTCAGGTGTATTTTGTAAATTTTAAATTTCACATTCCAGTGACAACTCAAGTGTCACTGACTAGGCATATTTCCCATGTGTTAGAAATTAGAATTTTGGACTCAAAGTCATTACCAAGAAACATATCTACCAGAATACCATGTCACCAGCTAAGCAAACACCTATGATATCTTAAATAATCATTGTAAAATCTATCTGTATTTTGCACAAAATTTTGTATAGATCTTCATATATAGAAGTCTTCTACATTAAATGTTACACCTGAGGTCATTTTTTTAGTTTATTTACATGCAATGCTTTTCTCAATGCCAATAAATTAAAAACTGTGATCGTTAATGTTATTCCTATGTGTTTGAATTTTAGATTTTTTTCTCGGCATTCCTTTAATATTTGTTATTGCTGTTTTTAGTAAAAATATGAGGAAACCAACCTGCCATCAGATTTAATGAGAATTCTATATACCAGCACAGTACACAAAAACAAATTAAACCCATAATTAACTTATTAATTCAACATAGTACTAATTCTTAGACTTTTATCATTCCTTTCTGTAAGTGGAAGTTTTAAATGCACAGTTTATCTTTAGTACTTTGGAATAGCTCCTGGAAACGTGACAGCTGCTTTCCCCTTCTTGCCCCAAAAATTCGACTGTGAATCAAACTATTAATGTACTTGTGATCACTAAGGTAATTACATATTTTAACAGCTTCATTAAGAGCTCTGCAAATATATTTCACTATAAAATAATTTCTGTTTTCTTCAAACTGTCTAAAATATAAGGAATTTTTGGTAAGAGAAGTCTAAGGTGTGATGTTTCTTTACTTTAGACAACAACCTATTACAAATCAGCAGCAAATGATCCACAAAAAATCCCTCGGCATCTTAAAGGGGGAAAAATTACATAGGTAAACAGATAAATCTTTAGTACATTTGTCTTTATGGGAGCAGCTCCTGCTGTTGGTTTCTAACCTGGAGGGCATTATTCTTTTCTAAATTGCCAGTAGTGTCCCACAGCACAGTGATAAATAGAAACCACTGAAAGAAATAACGTTCATTCTAACACACAAGAACTTTCCAGACAGACATTGGCCTCTGAGAACAAACACTTAGATAAAATAGATTAGTTGCAATTGCAGAATATTTCACTCTGGATCCCTGTGAACAGATATTATCCAAGCTGTGCAAATAACTGCCTTTATGCCAATCATTAAGTAATAAATACATATAAGAAATGCTCTAAAACTTCCAGGAAAACAGAGGAAAAGGTATCTCTACAGCAGCTATGTTTGTTATGTAGCCACTGATTTATTCCCAAGAAATACTTTGAAAAATCATTTATAATGTAGGTGCTTTTATGTTGTTCTGTGGTAGCTAGTTTCCTTTAATGGTCAATTTATAAAATAGAAAAGAAACAAGAGTTAAGGAAATGCAATTAAAAGTACTAGCTTAATAATAAAATTAAAAAATCCCTAGCTGTTTTCTTTCTTCTTTGTCATTTCACCCAGAACACAAATACTAAGACATTTTTAATTTTTTCTGTAGTAACATTTAGTTAGATGATTCTTTTTCCTTTTCCTCCCTTTCCTTCCTTCCTTCCCTCCTCCCTTCCTCCCTTCCTCCCTTCCTCCCTTCCTTACCATTTTTTTACATAGTTATTTGGTTTTAACAAGTGTTGCATACGCTTCTAGACATTTTAATTTATTTGATTAACATTTTAAAATGTATGCTATTATAGTAAAGACTGTCTATGCTTTAATAATTCAGTACAAGAATTCCCTCTTGACTTACCCCCAAAGTTTGGCAGTCATTTGAGGCTATATAAACACGTATTGACTGCCAAAATAAGCAGTGGTTTTACTTCCCTCCTACATCTGACTCCCATGGCAGAGAAAAGGCATGATAAACTAGTTCAGAATTAACATATCAGAACTTCCCATAAAAAATAATAAAAGTCATGGAAGAGGCTAGGATTGGGGCAGGAATATATGGCCAACATCATAAAGGAAGGATATAGCTTCTTCTCCTTGCAGTTTACGTTGGTGTTAATTTTAATTAGAATAAATGAATTTTTAAGAGTTCATGTCAAATTTAGGTCCAAAGTTTAAAACAAAGGAAATGTTTCTTTGTATTCCATGGGCTTCAGAGTTAGCAGTGTCTGTTCTCTGACCTGGTTTCCTGGATGCTTCTTCAACAGTAACAAAAAATACAGTAAATATGGTAACTATGCTGGGCGGCTGGGACATTTTCATGTTCCAGGATGCTGCAGATTTCTTAAAATTCTAGTTGTTCTGTCTCCATCTTCTTTGATCACTGTTTTTTTTTATTATTTTTTATTTTACTTTTTGTTGTTTGGTTCTTCATTTCATTTTCACTTTCTTATCTTTTCAATCCATCTGCTCTGGAGTGGAGTATCAAAGCTTTTTTCCTATTCACTTGTTTCTGGGAATATCAATCATCACAAAGGCTATAGTAAAAGATTTATAATTCTCTCTATCTATATACATTTGTTAATCATACTTTCAAAATACTGCACAAGACACTGTTTTAGCAGACTGTACAGTACATATTTATTTACTCCATATATGATTGTAATTCATTTGGAAATAGCTTAACTGGCAATAAACTAGTTAGTTTTAATACTGCCAGGAGAACCGTGCCCTCACAGACTTCCAAAGTTATCTGGGAAGTTTTGCAAATAGTAAGGATATTTGTTCTTACTGAAGCCTGAGCTGCCATATTGATACTGCCGCATGTGTTACATGACAACACTGTCAGAATAGCTACTAAAGTGAATTCAAGTCTTAGAACTTTCAATCAAGCTTTTGACTACAATATAAATTGCCCCCTAATGAAGTTACTTGAGTGTGCCTTTTGAACTTTGACATGGTTGGGATTTTAAGTTAGGAACATCACAGATAGATAACAACTGCATGAGCTATGCCAGCAATTTTCCCTGACCTGTGAACAATAAAGTGCCATAAGAGATGTGCTAGTAGGAAGTATTTATAGATGTTCATATTGGCTACACTCACAGACTGCTTTAAGCATGGGTTTTTACAGTCTGTTCCCCCCATGCTCCCCCCAATGAAATTGTGTTAGTATTTCTCTTGGAGGAAAGAGAAATGTCAAAACTAATTAGTATTTGTAAAATTTTCCTTCTTTTCTTTCATTATGTGCATCAGGAAGCTTTGTATACTCATCCTTGGGGGAGATAAAAGTTCCTATGGTATTTTAAACCTCCATATAATTTTGTAAGTCAGTAGTGAATACACACGAAGAAGTTAGCACAGGAAAATCTCCATCTCTACAGTACTGGTCTGATAATAATAGTTTCCAGTTACTAACATCATTTTGTGTACAACTCAGATGAGCTAAGAACACACATTACTAATTTTAACTTAAATTATATTAACAACAATTCAAACCTTGTTACTCTTTGTGTGCATTCCCACTTTTTCTTGTTTCTCTGTTAAATGATATTTTAAAATCTGGTAGTCATTAATGCAGTTTCTCTCCAGAGAAGTCTGGGGAATTATGCAGAAAGAGGATTGAGAAGAAAGAATTTACAGAAATGGTAAGTAGACACAAGTGTTATAAAAGTTAAATAAATTACTTGCACTAAGAACCTGAGAGGAGAATAAACAGGTTAATGAGTATCTAAAACTTATGCTGATCAAATCTATTAATGATTTACTGTTTAAAAAACATATTGAATGTCTGAAATTCTTTTCCGAAATAAAAATTTTATCAGAGAAATTTCTCTGATAATGCTAGAAAGCAACAAGGTATAAAACCAGTTGGTTTAAAATGCAGTATTTAAGTAAGGAAAACTGTATCAGTGAATCAGTGTATTCAGATGAAATAAAACAGAGTTTTAAGGATACAATATGAAAATGAAATGAACATGAATTTAAAATGTTTTAGGAATACGGCTCCTAGTAATGAAGTAAAGTGGTTAGATATGTTGACCATACCAAATGAAAAGACTGTTCAAGGGCCAAGAAAAAAATGATACCTGTTTATTCTCAAATTTATTCTCTATTCTTGTAGCTTTAAAATAGAAATTTAATAGATGAAGACAAATGGTTACAAAATAAAATGACAGTAGTATCTTTGGGTGTTAGAGCAATATTTACTGAATTGAAAAAAATTACAAAATGCTCTGTGAATGTAAGAAACAGTGGAATTACTAAAACATAACTAAAAAATAAGAAATTCTCTGCCTCAATTAGTTTTTGGGGGGAATAAATCACACCTAAATCAGATCCAGCAAAGTGTAAAAACTAAAGATTGTCTGGTCTTCGTGGAGTACTGTCACCAGCTTCTCAAGCACAGCAAGTGAACACAAATTGGTGTAGCGAGCATAGAGCCAGGGAAACTGTCAGACACTAAACCCAAGGGAGTACATGCTGACTAGATTATGCATGAAATCCATTTTTCAGGGTAACCCATCAACCTAGGCATGTTTTCCACATATAAACACCATTACACACTGGAAAAGGAGATAATTTGTTAGTTTCAAAAGCTGGTTTATTAAAGATGTGATAGTAGCTCTTCTATTTCCACTAAAACCCTGAAGACTCAGGGGAATATTCACATGGCATCACTCAATAGTTTCAAAGACAAGTTTATTAAAGACATGATAGTAGTTCTTCTATATCCACTAAAGCCATGAAAACCAAAGGGAATATTCTTGTGACTATCATATTTCACCATGAAGCAGTTTGGCATGACTGTTTTCTTAATCTAGGAAGACAGAGAAAGGACAGTCCGGGAAACTGATTAATGAGTGGAACTGCAGGAGGACATGGAACTTGCAGCTGAAGAAAGGGGGTTTCATGAACTCTGAAAAGACAGACAGATTTCTGAACGTATAAATGTAATTGTCTCAATATCTTTGTTTCCTGGTGGTTTCACAGATGACAAGAAGGTCAGGAGATGGCCAAGTTAACACATAGAACGGAAAGGTAAACCTCATTCAGTTTTTTAGGTTTTCATGCTAAATGAAGGATAGAAAAAAGCCCAGCAGAGAAGTTGACCAAGTAATTAATAAATCTGTTCATAGGGAACCAATCTATTTCTTTTAACATGTCTAAGTTTAATTGAAGTAGACATGAAGATGGACAGAGTAAACACAATTTGATTCCCTTCCTGAAAGACGTCGATGTTTTAAACTCAAATCCTATCTATTCTCCCCAAGACAGAGGAGAAAAAAAAAGAAAAAAGAAAGAAAAAAAATGAAAAAAAATGAAAAAAAAAAAAGAAAAAAAAGTTTGTGGCTTTAGGATATTAGTACAAATTCAAAACCAAGAACATTCATTGCTCTGATTTTTTGTTACAAAATGAATATATTTATGCATTAACTTTTGGAATACAGAACTCTAGCCGAAATAGCAGATATTAAAAAATAAGGGAAAGGAAAGGAAAGAAAAAAAGTTTCATTTTCATTGGACAGTATTATTTTTCTATGAGGTTCTGAAATACACATAAGGGCTGTACTTCTGAAATAGTGTTGCATATTGAATAGACAACAATACATTTCAATAACACACTTTTGATTACTACCTTCAGTGTTAACAAGACTGAACTTATTAATTAAACACAATTTTATTGAAACTTACATTGCTTTACATTCTTATATATCACTCAAAAAGACTTACTAAAATCTATTAATTAAAAAACAATCAGGAAATTATTATTGGGGTAAAAATATATATTCTAAATTATAGTGATTAAAATAATATTAAATTGAATTAAAGTTAATCTGAAGCCTACAATTGTGCTTTTTAAAGTAAATTGTCAAGTTTATAACGTCTTAAAGGTCTACCCAAACACAGTCAATTTCAGAATGTGAGGCACTACTGAATTACAGTCATGTTCAGCTACACTCAGCTATGATGTTTCATCAAAGCTGAACGTGTACTGTAAGAAATTTAATTGGATCTAGAGAAACGTTGGAAAACAGCTTTCCTCGCTTTCTTTGGAATCCATACAACATTTGACCAATAGCTAATTCTCAGCAGATATTAGACAAATTAATTAACAGACTAAAATGCATTTCTGTAGCTGAGAAGACACAAACACAATGAATTTGTTTAGAAAGGTTTTGACTTCATCATGTCCTGAGGAGATGCAAATTCAGCTTACGTTCTTTCCATGCAAGCAGTAGATTATAGTCTAGGAAGCCCTCTGAAGAGTTAGAGTATATCTCTTCATCAGTTTATGTCACCTGTAGTATGAAGGTATTTCCAGGTGACTAAAACTGTAGATAAAAGCGTGAGCAGAACACCCAAAATACAGTTTATATATTTCCTTGAATGTTCTTATTAATCCAAGAGCAGACATCCTGCAAACTGGCAAGAAGGTTGCTACACACACTACCAAACACACTAGGAACACACTACCAAAGCTGGTGTGTTCATCTATAACTGCCTGGCTAGAAATGTAACTGTATCTTACTTTTTATGCAGGGTTTTCAACACATTCTAAATCACAAATTCATTATTTTTCTTCTGAAGCATCAAAGCAATGCCTTTTGCAGACATTGAAATTATGTGTTGTAAAAAAAATATATTTTTCTTTTTCTATTCTTCTTCTGAGACAGGTTAGAAGAGGAAAGGAATCCGAAAGACAAACCTATACTGTTCATGATGTGGGACAGGTGTCATCATAACCTGTGACCTGTTCTTGTGATCCTAACAAGTTACCTACAGAGACAGGAACACATCACAGACTTATTACTGTCATAGACAATATGCTGGATATAATATGGTCACACCTAATAAACTGAAGCTGAATAACAGGTCTGTCCAAAAAAAAAAAGTAAAATAAAAAAATCTTTTGCGGTAAGACCTTAGAACTTCAAGGCTGAGATATTTTTATTGGTTTACATAGCTATAACCAACAGTCTTCTTGATGCTCATTCAAATGCACTATAATAACTAGATGAAACTGAAAATAATGAAGCCAACAAAGCAGGAATACTTCAGTTTTGGACCTCTGTGGTCCATATTATACAGGATGAAAATCAACAGTCCTTGGAATTTGAATAAGAAATAGAAGTGCAATCTATATGAAATTCTGAATGATCTCCAAGATGCAACATACATAAAGAGGCAAAGCTGTGGAGGATGACTAAGGTGAGCAAGTCACAAGTATGACACCATAGACCTGTAAAAAATAATAAAAACAAAACAAGAAAAAAAATATGATTTTTTTCTTAGTTTTATGAAAGATTTTTTTTAGAAACAAGAATGACAATTCTACTAAGATAGTTCTTCCATGTTTTAACATCTGAGGGCTAACAGTTTCTTTAAAAGCAACTATTATTAGTCACAGATGTCCAGAACACTTTTCTGGTTCATGTAGGTATATAATACCTAACTGAATTCTATTTTCAAGCAGTTTTTATTTCAGTAATAAATTCATATTCCTATCTAAAAATCTGTTACTTGTTTGTTCATTCTTCTTAGCTTTGTTGTTGTTGTTGAAGGTTTTGAATGAAAGGATGTATGGAAATACAAATTAATTCATAGAGCAAATCCAATTTTAATGTTGTCACAAAATTAAATACACTTAATTTTCACCACTAAATTCTGGCCAGCTGTATGTTTAGGCACTTGTAGATGGAAAACAAACCCCCACTGCTTAAACTGATATTTTAAATAGGAATCTGAGAACACTCAGTACAATCAAGTCATGTACTATTTACATATTTCAATTGCAGTTAACACCAGCACACTGGGATAAAAGGAATATAGAGAACGAGAGCGAATATTGCTTCTTACCTGTAGTATCTCCATAATTTTCTAAAATAATGCCTTCAAAATCTCTTAAGCTAGATCTACAGACTTTTAAATAAGGCTAATCTAAATATTTCTAAAATCAGAATTCTTCTCATCCAAGTGCCTTGTTTGTTTCTACTCTGTTTGCTGTGTATTAAATTAGTAGATCTTCCTTCAATTGTACAAGAAAAAAATGGTCAAACTATCCCCTCATTAATTTAACAATGTTTTTATCTAATTGAAACTAGCTGGCAGACCACAAACAAACAAACAAAAATAAAATAATTCAAGAGAAAGCAATATTATTTTGAAGAACAGTTTTACTCATCTACTCATCTTGAATATTTTTAGGAAATAGTAAGAAAAATAAATTCCACAACTGCACCTTTTTTTAATGAAAATATAGAGGAATCTCCCTACTTTGATGATTAAAAATGGCAATGAAACTAACACTTCAATACTTGTAATTTACAATCATATACAACAAAACTTTCTGAGTAGTCTTCTAGCTGCTGTTCCTTTCAACTTTGACATATTTTCTAGACTATTAAATCTGCAAGACATATGACTTTTTATAATACTTTGAAAAGAACAGACCTTGAATTTTTTGGTGTGGCCACAGTAAACGTAATTTACAATAATGCAAAAAGAAGAGTGATATTTGTTCAGTTCCTTTTCAGAGACACAATATGAAAATACAAATTATTAAAGTTCACTCACACTGATGTAATTCCAGGCTCCCTGGTCACAAAGTTTGCTGATGCTCAAAGCTGACCCTGCTTATACTAATAACATTATTCAGAGATCATGAAGAAAATACAAGTTCTGTTTCAAGCAGCAATACCCCTTTCAATCAACCTCATGCTGAGAACCATTTATTACCATAACATGTGACACAGAAAATCTAAAGAGGCAGTAAGGGGTAAATTTTCAGATTATCACATGCCATTCTAACTGTGACTTTCTCATTAACTTTAAAAGAGTCATGTGGCTCAAATCAACTCAAACCTATGAAATGTACCCCTACACATGCCCAAGAACAAACCTTTATAAACATCATAATTTTCCATATTTTATTTAATTCCTGTAAAATAACAGAAACCACCAGTTAGACTCTTCACAAATTTTCTTCAGTCTGCAGAAAGCCTTGAATTGTGTTTAAAGTATTTAAGTTTAAAGACCTTGTAGTTCCTATGGGTACAAGCCTAAGCCATTCAGAAATTTCAGGTCAGTGAAGGATATTAAACAAGGGAAGCTTCTGGCCATGATGCAATGATCCTACAACGTACAGTTAGTAGTGCTTAGTATTTAGTTCCTTTGAGTCAAAGAAGGTTTGCAAAATGCAGTTAATGACAAATCTCTCTCTCTATATATATGTATATATAGAAACATGGCTAAATGAATGTGGACATAAGTATGAAGGAATGATTCTTTATTAGACAGACGCCTTGAGGTGCAGTATATACTTATACATTGAAAATGAGGATGTAAGAAGAATATGCCAAGTTTTTATCCTTTCTGCTCAAACAGAAAAATTTTTCCTCCTGCCTACTCAAAGCTTGTTGTCTATTATATGCTCAAAGGCCATAATTATTTCAAAAACAGACTTTTGAGAAAACCACATAATTAGTCCAGTGCAGCTGGTATAAAAATTACTGGCAGGAGTAGTACTATCATTAAAAAATTGGAACTAAAGCATACCAGCTATACCCCAGGGCAAGTTAAACACACAGAGCCCCTAATAAATATTTTAGAATCCAGGATAGTACAAACTGAGGGCACCCATTTTTTTTTAACACCACTGAGCCAGACTCAACACAAAAAAACTCTGCCAAAATGGAAATATAATGCAATCTGTTCTATATAGGTTTAGTAAGGTGATTTACTTAATGCTTAAACAGAGTTGAACTGAGATAGAAGAAAGGCAGGTTTGTCCCTGAGTCATGCAATGATGTTAGAATTTCAGTTTTCATTTCAGATATTTTATTCTCATAATGGAAATTTAAAAAAAAAAAAAAAAGGTTTGAAATTATAAATTGGAATGCAAACTCATTTGTATTATCTGTGTGACGTGATATAGTAGCTTTTTCAGCTGTGTCCCCTTTAGCTTATGACTAAATGATTTAAGAGACTACCATCATTCGTTGTTAGAACTGCAGTGCCTATATCTATAACTGTTACTCCATACATGTCTATTTAGATGCTTCAAACCACAAAAGAAACTGCACTTCTAGTAATGTCAACATCTTATGTTTAAATTTCCTAGTTTTTTTGGGCTCTACTTCTGTCCATGTGTGTAATTGTGCCAGGTTTTCTAAGACCAAGAATTTTCTGACTCTGCTAGTGACAAAATGGCATTGCTGCACCTGAAAGGTCTGAAGGACCTAGTCTGGCAATTGCATTTTGAGCTTATCTATCCTGTCTGAGACCAGTCTGATACCAAAATCCCAAAGGCAAAAACTGTACCTCCTTACACATTAGCCTAACTACTACAAAGAGTATTCTGGGTTTGGATTCAAAAAGCTCATAGTCTTCAGATGTTCAGTCATATAACTCTACAGTGGTGAGAAGGGCTGAAGTGAAGGGAAATTCCTGACTGATTTTTTTTTTTTTTTTTTTATTGTGCCATAGCTAGTGGAAGATTCATTAGCATGCTACTTCAGGCACCAGGAATTCTACAGGTTAGATAACAAGTTTTCAGCCTCTGTTCGTTATTGTGCTAAACACCCTGAAGAGCTGCAACAACAGCCCAGGATGGAGGGAGAATAAGGAACCACACAGTGCAGAAAGGAACAGTGGCTGGCCACAGCACTCAGTAGGAGACACTGAAGTAAACAAGTCCGAGTTTTCAACCACACCATACGGATATATTCCAGAAAGTATACATATTGTGGTATGCCCAGAGTCTCTGTTTAAAGTTGACAATTTTATTAACAAAGCAAGGAAATCAGAGCCTAAACTATGTATTTTTGGACTTCCAGTTCTTTTTTTTTTCTGTATTTATACTAACAAATAATATCAATTTTACTTCATCTTCTCTTCCATCTACCCATTCTATTTGTCTCTTTATCCTTCTTGCTTTCTGTTCATCCTGAATTCTTCCTCTCCTTTCCTCCATACCCTTTTATACATTCATATCTGTTTTCTTCTTCTGTCTGTGTGTTTTGTGTGTGAACACTATTATTGCTGCCACTGCATTTGTACTGCTCATGAAAAATAAACACTTGAGAAATAATCACTGCACAGTGGCCAAACAGACGGCAATCCTTCCTGTAAATACTACTTTTGTGTAATGGGCACAGTCAGATCAGTGCTAGAAATGTAGTAAGACCTATTCATCTACCTCAATTTTTTTTGTCTAAAGAAACATTGCTGTGGTTGTTTCATACTTAAGGGTCCATGCAGAATTTATCCTTTGTTTTTGTTTTATTGTCTTTTTTTTTTTCCTTAATTTCCGCTCTTTCGTACTTCTACTTTATGAAAAACACAGACTTCTGTCATAAAGATCCTCTCAAAGTCATCGTTCATCCATGTATTAAGACTTGTCTGTGAGCTTTTTTTTTTCTACATCAGTGACACAGTTTTCTTTTGACTTTTCAGCACTTTTTGTTCTTCCTATTTTATAATGCGTGCACAGGTGTGTTATAAAGACTCATCAAAGTCATCACTGTTCTACATTTATCTGCATTGAACTGTCTTTGTCATTTATTAGTCTTTTAAATGTTCTTTATATTTTCTATCTAGCTACATTCTCCTTCATTATTTACTGTTCCTCTATCATCTCTTTCTGATTCACGCTACTCTGCCCTTTGCTCTTTAATTTTCTGGGCCTCAAATACTTTCAACTAAATCTTCAAAGTCAAAAGTCTTGGCAATGATTTTATTGTAAGTTAGTAACGTGGCTTTTTATTAATTGACATTTATTTGAATCAACACACCCTTTCCTGCTTTCAGAAGCCAAAGGCAGACTTTTGAAGCACTATATGAGGGTATATCCGTGAGACACCACTGACTTTAATGGAATTATACTGCTGCAATCCTGATATATTTTGACACTTCAAATTGAGGATCTAACAGTATATTTAATACAATGGACCCCGACTCTAGATCCCAACAGCTAAGTTCTGCCCTTGAGCCAAAATGCAGCTTCCAGTGATTCATTGTGTGGCATGCCACAGTAAAGGATAAAGTTTTGTCCAAAGAATACATAATCAGATGTAAGAAATCAATTTCTTTTGCTTTATTTAAGACTAGTAAGAATTACTGTCCTGGTTCCAGTTAGGACAGAGTTAAGTAGCTCATAGTAGCTGGTAGGGTGCTATGTTTTGGATTAGGATGAGAAGAGCGCTGATAACATGCTGATGTTTTAATTGTTGCAGAGCAGTGTTTACACCAGGCCAAGGACTTTTCGGCTTCTTGCTCTGTCCTGCCAGCGAGCAGGCTGGGGGTGCAGCAGGAGCTGGGAGGGGACAGACCCAGGACAGCTGACCCAAACTGGCCAAAGGGGTATTCCATACCATCTGACGTCATGCTAAACAATATATAGGGGTGGCTGGCCGGGGTGGGGGGGCCGGCTGCTCGGGAATAGGCTGGGCATCGGTCAGCGGGTGGTGAGCAATTGCATTGTGCATCACTTGTTTTCTTACACATTATTATTGTTAATACTATTACCATTATCACTATTATTATTATTATTGTTATTATTATTTTCCTGTCTTAATAAACCGTCTTTATCTCAACTCACAGGCTTCACTTTCCCGTTTCTCTCCCCCCATCCCAGAGAGGGAGGGGGGAGGGTGAGCGAACGGCTGTGTGGTGTTTAGCTGCCAGCCGGGTTAAACCACAACAATTACTTACAGGCATGGATCAGGAGAGTTCATCTTTCCAATGATTCATTTGTTTATGTGTCTCTTAAGAAGGCAGCAATCTCTGCTTAGCTTGCTGATCAATCACTTTAACTAGTAAATACAAAAATACTTCTCTCTCATTAATTAGTTAGTCTTACCCTGTCATTTAGTCAGTGAGGGATGACCCTGGGTCATGCAGTTCTACTTGGTAAAGTAGACTATGGGAAAAAAGCTGTCACACTACCTTTCAAGATTATAAATCCTATGAAAGAAAGAAACAGATTAGGGAGCGTATTCAGTAAGTTTATGGACCATCTGCACTAGGTACAAAGCAACTGTATTTGAGAACATCTATACTGGATTTTTTACCTAGTCATGAAGTTTACTACAAGCACTGTGCAAAATCACAGCCAAAATCACAAATCAGAGACTAGTCTCCAAGAATGCTGAATAACATGTGGTTGACTAGCAAAACAGCTCCTTTACAAGCCTCACAGATTGGACACGCATTTGATACTCTTGCTCTAGAGAAGTTGCTTCTTCTTTTGTGTATGTGCACATGCCTACACAAGTGTATACAGGCAGAGTTCAGCAGTCAGAATGGCAAATGAACTAAATTTACTAGCAACAATGCAACATTTTTTTTTTCTTCTGGGACATTTTGTAATTCTCACTTGCTGAGGTGTTTGTTTGTTTGTTTCTGTTTTTGTTTTTCTTTTAATTTGTATCCTGCCATGGTCCTAAAGAAGATGTAAGAAGTTGGAAAGGACCTCTCACCTCCTTTGCTGTGTCTTATTGAAACTGCTGAGCTGCAACTCCTTCTTCTGTCACAATTTCTTATTTATTTATTTGTTACATTGTTATAGTCAAGAATTCTAGCAAATGCTGATTTATCTAAGAACATTAGGTACAATCCTATTTTCTGCTGTGATAAGTGTCCTGGTTCCAGTTAGGACAGAGTTAATTTTTCCTCATAGTAGCTGGTAGGGTCCTATGTTTGAGATTAGGATGAGAAGAGCGCTGATAACATGCCGATGTTTTAATTGTTGCAGAGCAGTGTTTACACCAGGCCAAGGACTTTTCGGCTTCTTGCTCTGTCCTGCCAGCGAGCAGGCTAGGGGAGCTGGGAGGGGACAGACCCAGGACAGCTGACCCAAACTGGCCAAAGGGGTATTCCATACCATCTGACGTCATGCTAAACAATATATACGGGTGGCTGGCCGGGGTGGGGGGCCGGCTGCTCGGGGATAGGCTGGGCATCGGTCAGCGGGTGGTGAGCAATTGCATTGTGCATCACTTGTTTTCTTACACATTATTATTATTAATACTATTATCATTATCACTATTATTATTATTATTGTTATCATTATATTCCTGTCTTAATAAACTGTCTTTATCTCAACTCACCGGCTTCACTTTCCCGTTTCTCTCCCCCATCCCAGAGAGGGAGGGGGGAGGGTGAGCGAACGGCTGTGTGGTGGTTAGCTGCCAGCCGGGTTAAACCACAACAATAAGGAAAAGCAAACATAAGAAATTCAGATTCATACACTTCTGGAAGATAAAATATTTTTGGTAAATCGTTATCAGAATCGGTTGCCAAATGTTAGCAAAGCTAACATAATATTTACATATAAGAGTGTAGGCTCTTGGACAGTAGGAACAGAACTATTTTTTGAAATCAGGGTGGGAAGATAAAGCACAGAATAATTTGGTATTTCTTTCTAAAACTAAACAAGAATCTCCAGAGATCACTCTCTTGAAGCCTCTTTTTTTTTTTTTCCATAAGAACGGTAAACCTAATTTCAGGTGGTTTTCATAACAGAATTTGACAGAGTTCCCTCTAATAACTGTTGACAGCATTATTATATGGAAGAAAAAAATATATCCCTAAGTACTATTCAAGTTTCACTAAAATAATTGAAAACTTGGTTCTTATTTTCCATTATGTAATTGTCCACTCAATTGAAATATGTTAGTAGATTTATAAATTTTAGTGCCATTTAATTCATCCTTTTTACTGCAACAAAGCTTTCCATATCATTGGAAGGTATGGGATACAATATGTCAATTTCCAAAACCCAGAAACCATTGAAGATGCAGCTTATGAAGTCATCAACCCATTTTGTGGGTTGCTGATATAGAGTGCAATATTTGTCAGGATAAATTTTTGATGCTACTTTGATTCCTCTTGACCCTTTCTTTTCCATCCTTTGGGGCTTCTTTCTTTTCAAATCTAGCTGAGCTGAGCAACAGGCACAGGAAGTTCTGGATGAATATGAGAGGGCACTTCTTTACTGTGAGGGTGACAGAGCACTGGAACAGGTTGCCCAGAGAGGTTGTGAAATCTGCTTCTCTGGAGATATTCAAAACCTGCCTGGATGCCATCTTGTTCAATGTGCTCTAGGTGATCCTGCTCAGCAGGGCTAGACGATCTTCAAAGATCTCTTCCAACCTTGGCCAGTCTGTGATTCTGTGATTCTGTAAGTACAGTAGAAAGGACTTACTCCTTTACAGAATCAAAAATTGATCATTTTTTATCTGTTTTACATTTTCAATCACGATTCATTAAGTAGTAACTAAACACAGAAATAAAGAAAGCAAAGTTCTGTTAATAAGGCAGCTTATCAGCTATTGGAGAGTTCTGTACTTAGACCATAAAGTGATGATAATATTAAATCACATTCCATAAAGGTCTACATCTTGATCACTGTGTAAGTTTTATTTATGTACTGGCTACAGTAATGTTGCAAAGGATGGCTTCCTCAGAAGTTATATTATAAATGACTATTTCAAAAGCATTAATGGAACAACCATCAAAAGAAACACTTCAGGTTCAAATTACCACTGAAGTCTTCATATTATCTTTACTGTTTTTCATTTACCAAGGATTCTGTGTTCAGAACTTTGTTTCCATTCATGTAACATAAAAGCTATTCCTAAATATTTTTTCCCTGCACTGATCACATCAATAGAGTGTCCTAGATCATACAGACAGCTCTTAACTTCACTATTCTGTATTGTATCATTATACGATATATAAATATGTCATTAGAATGTGTTGTGATGAGGACAAAATGTTTGATTTTTGCCAAGTAGCACATGCTGTGATATCATGTCACAAACTGTCTTCATGATGTAAGGGCAGCCAGAAACCACCTCTTTTGGTTCTGATCATTTACTATTCTATTTGAAGTAGGGTTGTTGGCTATGAACAAAGGAGGTAAATGTTAAACTGAAGAATGCTGTTCTGTTGACTGGATATGAAATGGGGAGAGCAGAGTAGAATGAAAGGCTTTAACATTCTTTCTATCTTGTGTTTTGTTTGAATGAATAAAATGTCCCAAAAGATAGGATAGGACAGGACAGGACAGGACAGGACAGAACAGGACAGGACAGGAAAGAACAGAACAGAACAGAACAGAACAGAATCATTCTGTCGAAAGGGACCTTCAAAGATCGTCTGCTCCCATTGCCTGACCACTCTGGGGCTAACCAAACATTAGAGCATATTATTAATGGCATTATCCATATGCCTCTTGAACACTGACAGGCATAGGGCATCAACTCTAAGAAGTCTGTTTCAGTGTTTGACCACCCTGACAATAAGGAAATTTTTGCTAATATCAAATCTGAGCCTCCCTTGGTGCAGAGACCAGTATCTCCCTCTCTATTTCCCCTCCTCAGGAACTTGTAGGGAGCAACGATGATGTGAATGAGTTTGACTATAGCTGAAGGTCTTTCACAGCCAGTGAACAAGATTAAGGTTATCTGCTTTTACTGACTCAGCGTGTTTGGAGGGCAACAGATCCAAAGACTTCCTTGTGCACTCTCAAGAGTACATTCTACTTAATTTTCAGGGTTGAACAAACAACATTTGCAGAGAATCATTCAATAATTCAATGAAAATTCATTTAGATATTGAGCCTGATTCTTCACAGCTTTCCACTTTCCACCTTCTCCAGTTGAATGGACAAATCATAACAGTGTAGAAGACTCAAGTTATAGACAGTAGAAACACAAATATACACTAGATTTTAGATCTATTTTTATCTTTGAAATGGAATATTGAAAATTTAATTTATGAATTTCTTAAATTCATTTAATTTTCATTGAAAACCTCTTTTTTTTTTTTTAAACCAGTTTAATAATTAACCTTCGATGGTAAAATATCATAAACTCATAAAGAATACCTTTATATGTGAAATTAGTCTCATTAAAAAAAAAAAAGGAAATTACCTCTGAAAACTATGAATAATATTCTAGGAAATGCATCTCTGAATTATGAGAAGTATAGAAGTATCCTGTGCTCTGGTATCACCTTTTTCAAGTGTCTACACCATATGATACAGTGAGGAGGTTAAAACATTTTTCCAGACCAAAGAATTAGAAACTGTAAAACACACAGCTGTGCAGGACATAATTAGTGAATAGAAATCCATATCCCTCTAACATGAATTTCCATAAACAACTCTGTCTAATCAAATTTTCTATCCCAAATTTTTAAGTAGCCTCAATATCTAGTTGTTTCAGTTTCTATCATATGAACAAGAAGGCATAATTTTAAAGCAAAAATACCTATGATGAACAATTATTAAAAGAATCAAGGACTATCAATGGTTAGAATTTTCTGAAAATAAATAAATATATAAATAAAATCCTATGCTGTATATTTCCTTTGAAAAAGAAGAAAGAAAACTTATTTCTCAAACAGCTTTTAAAGAAATTGATCATATTCTTATTCCAGATGATGGAGTGATGATGAAAACCAGACCTTTCATGAAAAATCTCTGGAGCAGTGAAAAGTGTCTCTGAGCCAAGACCTTACAAAGTAGATTAATTCTTTCCCTACATAGTTGCAGATTTGATATAGCTATATTCAGAACTCACTTTATCCTCCTTTTCCAAAACAACAGTCAATAACCAGTGCAATTTTTCTTAATATAATACAAACGAAGCTTAACAGTTAATGATACTACCATTAGTTGTTAATGGTGCTCCACAGATAATAGTGTCTAGCAGCTCATATACATTTGAAATATAATCATTTTTCCACATTTCAGGATATTTTGATTTTCAGTAGATTCCTGCACTGTGCCTCAACTTTCTCTCTCTATACTGAAGTTTGACAATAAATGTTGGCTTGTGACATTTAAAGTTGCACCTACTTTTAGTCTAACAAAGATGGAATATGTTAGTAGACAGCTATTAAAAATATTTGTTTGTCACTGTTTCACTAAGATATCTAATTGCATGTAACTTTTAACCTGAATGAAATAAAAGATGTCTTGACTAAAATTAAATAGATTTAAACAAATTGCAAATGAATACCATAGGAGAAAGATCCTTTCCCACAAACAATTAGTGTTAAGTTGCTTAATGCACATTTGTGTAGTGTCTTTTTCATTTTTAAAAATAGATAGCATAGTACATATTTTACACAGTAACAGGTGAAAAATACTAATAAGAATTATCTGAAAATGAGATAGCAGACATTAGTAAGTAGTTCATTTGAAAAGTGATGCACAAGTGCATGCATGTATGCATGTGTAGCTAAGAGCTGAACAAAAATGAAAAGTACGTGATGCTTTCCATATACCAACAATTTCTACGTAAAATGACCAAAAAAATAAATAAATAAAGTACCTGTAAAGACTATAAACCTTTAAAGAATTGTTTTATATGTGATTGTGAAAAAGAAGAATGGAGGAAAGTTGTGTTTATTCTTCATCAGTACCTTCTTAACTTCCCTCAGAGAAATGCAGGAGCTGCCCGGGGCAGATGGCATTACATCAGTTTTGGAGCACAGTTGCTGAACTTCCAAGAGTCCTCAGGAAATTAAATGTGCAGGTTGATGGAAGGTGGTAGTCATTTAATATAAGGTATTAGAAATTAGTACTTGTCCAAGAAGAAAACATGAAGCACCCTTTTTCGTGGCCATGAATTCATACAAATTGTCCTGTTTCTTTGACTTTATAACTCCATTTTTGGTTTGATTAACAGAAAGGTTGCTATGGATTCTTTTTATCACACTTAAATTGTTGTGAATAACTCAATTTGTCAAAAGGAAAATCAAAGTTCCATATTGTTTTGTTTCAACTGGAATAATATTTATACTCTTACTGTAAAGCCAAAAATGTCTTCCCCCCCATCCGCCCTCTTCTACCTCCTCACCCCAAGTGGCGCAGAGGAACGGAGGAATGGGGGTTGTGGTCAGTCTATAGCGCTTCGTCTCTGCTGCTCCTTCTCAGTCACTCTCGTCACCTGTGCCGTGGGGTCCCTCCCACAGGATGCAGTCCTTCCCAAACTGATCCCCCGTGGGCTTCCCACAGACAGCTCCAACCTGGGTCCCCCACAGTGCTGCAGCTCCTGCCAGGTCACCTGCTCCTGGGTGGTCTCCTCTCCACGGGCTACAGGTCCGGCCCAGAATCTGCTCCGGCAGGGGTCCTCCATAGGCCACAGTCTCTATCGGTGCAGGTCCACCTGCTCCACCGTGGTCTCCTCCACGGGTTGTAGCGTGGAACCCTGCTCCACCGTGGTACTTCATGGACTACAGGGGGCCAGCCTGCTTCACCATGGTCCTCACCACAGACCGCAGGGGACTTCTGCTCTGGCACCTGAAGCACCTCCTGCCCTCCTTCTGCACTGACCTTGGTGTCTGCAGGCCTGTTTCTCACTCTTCTCTCCCAGCTGTTGTTTCACAGCAGGTTTTTTTCCTCCTTTCTTAAATATGCTCTCACAGAGGCGCAAAAAACATCACTTACTGTCTCTGCTCTGGTCAGCAGCAGGGCCCTTATCTAACATGGAGCAGCTTCTAGATTCTTCTCACAGAAACCACGCCTATGGCCCCCTGCTGCCAAAACCTTGCCATGTAAACCCACTACACTTATAAATGATAAAAACACTGAATATTAGTATATGTGGTATTAAAATACCATTGTCTCACCCTGAATTCCAGTAAACATTTCCATTATGCAATACTTTTTATTTTAGTAATTTCTGTCAGGCCTGTAACTGCAGTCATTCCATTCCATATTTTCTTCAGACTTCCTTTGTTTTTCACTGGCAAATAAAGATGGCTTTAATTTTTAGCATGGTGTATCACTAACAACAGTAGATTAGAAGTGCTTACTGGTTATGGTTTCCAAGTTTCACAAAGTTTTAAGAAAAATAATCAAAAAAGAAAAGTAAAAATGAAACTCAAAGTTTCTGAGACATTCATAGAAAGACTATGCAAGAGTGCTGGCATTCTATTACTTTTGCAGTGAGAGCACATAAAACCTAATACATATTGCTACAGCATGGAGAACAACAAATAACATGTTAAATCTTATCTTAAAAATCTTATGAAATCTTATCAAAAAAATGTTATCAAAAACTCATGTCAAGAATCTTCTGTTAAAAATCTGAATTAATAAATACATACTTCATAGTATTCACTTCATAGTAGGAAAAACTATGCAATTTTACAGTTATATCACATTCTGAAAACTGTCAAAAAAAAAAGTAAAAAACAGCAACAACAACAAAAATCACCCTGATTGCAGTAAATAGATAAGATGCATAAATATCAGTTTTAGACAGTCTGAAAATACACATTTATAGTCCATGGAAATGAACTGTTTTATTGAATATATAGATGAGAAAGGAAGTGGCATAAAGATGTAAAATAATTTCAATAGGGAGGAGATTGTCTGAATTCATAGAAAGTATGTTCTATAGCAGAATATAGAAAGCAAAGATGGCACCTACCATTGTCACTTGGTGAATCACTCTCAGAGATTACTAAGAGTTTTATCTATTTTATTCAGTTACAATTTATTTTCTTGTAATTTCAGCATTAAAGAAAATAGTATTATTTATAATATTAAAATAATACACATTATTTTACACAATATCATTAAAATAATAAACATTAATTTATGTTCCATGATATACATATATGCTATTGTAAAAATATTGGTTAATATAAAGTGAGAAAATTGTCTG
>NW_028154192.1:0-34947 GCF_964211835.1 Anser anser
CCCCAATATCCAGCCCCCCCCATTAATTGGGATTCCCCCCATTAATTGGGACCCCCCCATTAATTGGCAACCCCCCCAATACCCAGGCCCCCCCCATTAATTGGGACCCCCCCCATTAATTGGGACCCCCCCCATATCCAGGTGCCCCCCCATTAATTGGGACCCCCCCCATTAATTGGGAACCCCCCCAATATCCAGCCCCCCCCCATTAATTGGGACCCCCCCCACTAATTGGGACCCCCCCCCATATCCAGGTGCCCTCCTATTAATTGGGACCCCCCATTAATTGGCAACCCCCCCCAATATCCAGCCCCCCCTCCCCATTAATTGGGACCCCCCTCCACTAATTGGGACCCCCCCCCCATATCCAGGTGCCCCCCCATTAATTGGGACCCCCCCCAAACCCAGCTGCCCCCCCCCAGCCCCCCCAACCCCCCCAAATCTCCCCCAACCCCCCCCCCTCCCAACTCTGTCAGTAGGGGGGGGCAGCAGCCCACCAGGGGTCCCGCCCCCCCCCCAGCCCCCCAGCTCCCCCCAATATCCCCCCCCAAGCCCCCCCCCGAGCTCTCACCGTCGGCGGGGGGGGGCAGCAGCCCTCCGGGGGTCCCGGGGGCCCCCCCCAGCTCCCCCAGCCCGTTGGCGTCGGCGGCCGGGTCGTTGAGGCTGTCGGCGGGGGCCAGCGCCTCGGTGGGCAGCTGGGGGGGGGCGGCGGCGGCCGGGGGGGGGCCTGGGGGGCGGGGGGGGGGCCGGGGGGGTCCCGGCGGTCTGGGGGGGGGCCGGGGGGGGGGCGGCGGCGGCGGCGGCGGCCGCCTCCTGCAGCTGCTGCTGCTGCACCAGCGCCGCCAGCTCCTGCTGCGTCAGCACGATGGGGATGGCCCCGGGGGGGCCCTCGGGGGGTCGCGCCCAGGGGGGGCAGGTCGGGGGGGGCGGGGGGGGCCCCCCCGGGCTCGCCGCTGTCCAGGGGCTCCGCTGCGCCTGGGGGGGGGGAAGGAGAGGGGTTACGGGGGGTTACGGGGGGGTTATGGGGGGGTTACGGGGGGGTTACGGGGGGGTTATGGGGGCGCCCAGGAAGCTGTGCCCCCCCCCCAGGGTCTCCTATCTCCCCCCCCCCCATTTGCCCCACTGCCCCCCCCCACTGCCCCCCCAAATCTCCCCCAGGACCCCCGTACCTCCCCCACCCCCCCCATAACCCCCCCATTTCGCCCTAAACCTCCCATTTCCCCCCCAAATCCTCCCTATGCTGCCCCATTTGGCCCCCGTATCCCCCCCAAACCCCCCCGTACCCCCTATAACGCCCCCATGGCCCCCCCAGACCCCCCCAGCCCCCCCCAATTCCCCCCCCTCACCCAGCACGGCCTGCTGGGCCGCCTGCAGCACGGCCTGGATGGCCAGGGCTTGCGCCGTCGCCTCCTCGCTGGCCGCCGCCGCCTGCGCCGCCGCCTCGGCCGCCGCCGTCACCGCCAGCTCCTCGGGGGTCAGCCCCGGCCCCCCCGGCCCCCCCAGGGGCGCCTCCGCCATCAGCTCGGGGGGCAGCGCCAGCCCCTCGCCCGCCCCCCCCGCCGGGGGCTGGGGGGGGGCCAGGACCACCGGCGAGGCCCCCGGGGGCTCCGGGGAGCCGGGGGGGGCGGTGGCGGAGGAGGAGGAGGAGGAGGAAGGAGCTGGGGGGGCCGGGGGGGTCCCGGAGGATGGGGGGGGCGGGGGGGTGGGGGGGGTGGAGGAGGTGGCGGGGGGCTCCGGGGGGGATGGCTCCGGGGGGGCGGGGGGCTCTTGGGGTGCCGGGGGGGGCTCCGTCAGCGAGGAGATGCTCTGGGGGGGGGGTCAGTGGGTGAGTCCAAAGCGTCCCCAAATGGCCCCCCCAAATTCCTCTGCCCCCCCCATAACCCCCCCCTGTGATCCCCCCATGTCCCCAAGCCCCCCCCCAAGTCTCCCACCTCAACCTCAACCCCCCCCCAAATGCCCCCGAGCCCCCCCCAGATGCCCCCGATTTCCCTGGAAATGCCCCCAAGCCCCCCCAGTGTCCCCTCAAATGTCCCCAAGCCCCCCCAATACCCCCCCAAATACCCCCAATGTCCCCCAAGCCCCCCCAAATGCCCCCAAGCCCCCTCAATATGCCCCCCAAATGCCCCCAATGTCCCTGTAAGTGCCCCCAACCCCCCGTCAAATGCCCCCAAGCCCCCCCA
This sequence comes from Anser anser, assembly GCF_964211835.1. Taxonomy (NCBI): domain Eukaryota; kingdom Metazoa; phylum Chordata; class Aves; order Anseriformes; family Anatidae; genus Anser; species Anser anser. The sequence continues at coordinate 2,181 of NW_028154192.1, forward strand.
ACCCCCCCCAAATGCCCCCAACCCCCCCCAAATGCCCTCAATGTCCCCCCAAACACCTCCAACCCCCCCTCAAATGCCCCCAAGCCCCCCCAGTGTCCCCCCAAATGCCCCCGAGCCCCCCCAAATACCCCCGACGTCCCTGTAAATGCCCCCAAGCCCCCCCAAATGCCCCCAATGTCCCCGTAAATGCCCCCAACCCCCCGTCAAATGCCCCCAAGCCCCCCCAATGTCCCCCCAAATGCCCCCGAGCCCCCCCCAAATACCCCCGATGTCCCTGTAAATGCCCCCAGGACCCCCCAACGCCCGCCCATACACCCCCCAAACGCCCCCAAGCCCCCCCCCCCCAACACTCACCGGCACGGCGGGCCCGGGGGCCGGCGTGGACTGGGTGACGGTGGTCACCGCCCGGGGCTGGGGGGCTCCGGCGGCACCGGGGCTGGGGGCGCCGGGGGGGGACCCCTCCCCGGGGGGGGGCTCGGGCTCCCCCTGCCCGTTGGCAGCCGGCGGGGGGGGGTCTGCGGGGAGAGATTTGGGGCGGGGGGTGAGCGAGGTGTGAGGGGGGGGGTGGGCAGAGCCCCCCCCCACCCAAATCGGGGAGGGGGCCGCGGGGTCACCTTGGTTGGCGCCCATGCTGGCGGTGACGGTGGTGGCCGTGTGGGTCGTCCCCGTCTCGTGGGTCTCGCAGGGGGGGTTGGAGCAGCCGGGGGGGGCGGCGTGGGGCTGGGGGGGCCCGCGGGGGGCGCCCCCTCGGCTGGCGTGGCGGTGGTGGTGCCGGCGGCTGCGGCGTCGCGGGGCGGGGGGGGGCCCTGCTCGGCGGCCCCCCCGGCCCCCGTGGTGGTGGTGGCCGTGGTGGTCTCGTGGGTCTCGCAGGGGGGGTTGGAGCACGGCCGGGCCCCCGAGGCGCTCGCTGCGGTGCCGCCGGTGTCGGTGCCGGACCCCGGCCGCGCCCCCGAGGCCGTGGTGGTGGTGGCGGTGTTGGTGGTGCCGGTCTCGTGGGTCTCGCAGGGGGGGTTGGAGCACGGCCACGGCGCCGCGGCGGTGCTGCTGGTGGTGCTGGTGCTGGCGGCCGCGGCGCCGGCGGCCGCGCCGGGCCCGTCGCCCGAGGCCGTGGTGGTGGTGGCCGTGTTGGTGGTGCCGGTCTCGTGGGTCTCGCAGGGGGGGTTGGAGCACGGCCACGGCGCCGCCGGGGTTTGGCACGGCCGGGTTCTGTCCCCGGTGCGGTCGCCGTGGGCCACGGCCGGCGTCATGGTGGTGCCGGTGGCCGCGGTCTGCTGCGTGGCACAGGGGGCGCCGGGCAGCTCGCGGCCCGGGCAGGAGCAGGCGGTGGTGGCGGTGTTGGTGGTGCCGGTCTCGTGGGTCTCGCAGGGGGGGTTGGAGCACGGCCGGGCCCCCGGCGGCAGCGCGGTGGCGGCGCCGTCGGCGGCCGTCCCCGTCTCCTGACCTTCGCACGCGGTGCCGGAGCACGGCCGCGAGCCTGACGCCGTGGTGGTGGTGGCGGTGTTGGTGGTGCCGGTCTCGTGGGTCTCGCAGGGGGGGTTGGAGCACGGCCACGGCGCCGCGGTGCCGGCAGCCGTCGCCTGGCCGTCCCCGGGAGCGCCGGCGCCCAACCGCGATCCGGCCGCCGTGGTGGTGGTGGCGGTGTTGGTGGTGCCGGTCTCGTGGGTCTCGCAGGGGGGGTTGGAGCACACCAGGGCGACGGCGTCGGCGGCGGTCGCGGCGTCGCCGGCGGGCGCCGAGCACGGCAGCGCCCGCGCCGTCATGGTGGTGCCGGTGGCGGCGGTCTGCTGGGTGGCGCAGGGGGCGGCGCGGCGCGGCGCGGCCTCGCGGCTCTCCTCGGCGCAGAGCCGGGCGCCGGCGGTGGTGGCGGTGTTGGTGGTGCCGGTCTCGTGGGTCTCGCAGGGGGGGTTGGCGCACACCCTGACGGCGGTGCCGGCGGCGGCACCGGGGGGCAGCCCCTCGGGGGGGCTCTCGCAGAGGAGCTGGAGCTGCCCGGCGCCGGGGGGCAGCGTGCCGACGTTGGCCACCACGCTGGTGGTGGCGGTGTTGGTGGTGCCGGTCTCGTGGGTCTCGCAGGGGGGGTTGGAGCACACCAGGGTGACGGTGCCGGGGGTCCCCTCCGCCTGCCCCCCGCCCTCGGCCAAGGCGGCGGCGGCCGCCGGCTGCTCGGCCGTGGGGGAGGCCAGGATGGAGACCGGGAGGTCGTGCACCGGCTGCGCCTCCACCCCGCTCGGCGTCGTGATCAGCGTCACCTGCGTGGGCTGGGACACGGGCTGCCGCCCGCCCGCGGCGTCACCCACACTGCGCGCCCCTCCCGGCACCCCCGGACCCCCGTCGGGGTCCCCCACCCCACGCTGGGCCCCGTTGTCATGTTGCTCCGCACCCGGAGGTCCCAAGGGGCCTGGGGGTGGCCCACGGACACGTCTACGCCACCCGTGGCCACGTCCACCCAAAGCCATGGCCACGTCTACCCAACCCCCGCGGCCTTGTCCCCAAGCACCCATGGGTCTCTGGTGACCACAAGACCCCCGATGACCCCCAAGGTCCTATCGATGACCCATGGCCACGTCTACGTCAACCATGGCCACGTCTACCCAACCCCATGACATCTATGCAACCCATGGCCATGTCTACCCAACCCCACGGCCCCATCCCCAAGCACCCATGGGTGTCTGGTGACCACAAGACCCCCAGTGTCCCCCAAGGGCCTGCCGATGACCCATGGCCACGTCTACGTCAACCATAGCCATGTCTACCCAACCCCATGGCCGTGTCCCCAAGCACCCATGGGTGTCTGGTGACCACAAGTCCCCCAGTGTCCCCCAAGGGCCTGCCGATGACCCATGGCCACGTCTACGCCAACCACGGCCACGTCTACGCCAACCATGGCCACGTCTACGCCAACCATAGCCGTGTCTACCCAACCCCATGACATCTACGCCAACCATGACCGTGTCTACCCAACCCCACGGCCGTGTCCCCAAGCACCCATGGGTGTCTGGTGACCACAAGTCCCCCGTTGACCCCCAAGGGCCTGCCGATGACCCATGGCCACGTCTACGTCAACCATGACCACGTCTACGCCAACCATGGCCACGTCTACGTCAACCACAGCCGTGTCTACCCAACCCCATGACACCTACACCAACCATGACCACGTCTACCCAACCCCACGGCCGTGTCCCCAAGCACCCATGGGTGTCTGGTGACCACAAGTCCCCCGATGACCCCCGAGGTCCTGCCGATGACCCATGGCCACGTCTACGTCAACCATGACCACGTCTACCCAACCCCATGGCCATGTCTACACCAACCACAACCACATCTACCCAACCCCATGACGTCTACACCAACCGTGACCACGTCTACCCAACCCCATGGCCGTGTCCCCAAGCACCCACGGGTCTCCGGTGACCCCAAGCCCCCCATGCCACCCCCGGGGCCCCCCCCGGCGACCGCGGCGCTCACCTGCATGGTGATGGTGGGCGTGCCGAGCCCGCCGGCGGCCGTCATGGTGGTCTGGGCGGCCGAGACGGTGATGGCGGCGGGGTTGAGGACCTGGCTGGAGAGCGTGGCGATGGTGCCCAGCGTGGTGATGGGGGTGGCCAGTGAGGCGCTGGTGCTGTGGCCCCCGGCCCCCGCCAGGCTGGTGGACACGGTGCCCGTCACCGTGCCCAGCGTGGTGACACCTGCGGGGGGGGGAGGACACGGGACGCCTGTCACCTCTGGGGGGTGGCAGCGGGGGGGACGTCCCCACGGTGGGGGTGCCCCAAGGTCGTCCCCTCGTGCCGTTATTGGAACGCGTGGAGCTCAGGGCGCCCCTCGCCCCCCTCCCCAACCGATGTCTGGGGGGGGGGGACACAGGGGACACCCCCAGCCCAGGACGCCCCCCGGGGTGCCACCAGCGCTCACCCGTGGTCCCCTTCACCACCAGCGTGGTGACGGTGGGCTTGACGGCCGAGACGGTGACGGGCGTCACCAGGCGGACGCCCCCCATGGGCACCGTGCGCAGGATGGTGCCCGGCTGCCCGGGGGCGCCCTTCAGAACCACCTAAAAAAGGGGGAAAAAGGTTAAAAAAAAAAAAAAGGACGAAAATGGAGAGGTGGGGGGGTGCCGTGGGTAGTGGGGGGGGGTCCTGGTGCCCACCTGCGTCACCCCCTGCTGCCCGTGGCCCGTGGCCAGCTTGGGGACGGCGGTGATGATCTTGGCGGGGGTGCCGGTGCCGGACGTCATGACCTTGGTGGTGATGATGGTGATGGGCGACTTGATGCCGGGGCTGCTGGTGACGCCTTGGGGGAGGGGGGGGGGACACAGGGACGAAAGGAGGGGGTCAGGGTGGTCCCTGTGCGCCCCCCCCGCGGTCCCGGCGGCCCCCCGGCGCTCACCGGTGGCCCCCGACTGGGTGATGATGGCCGACATGGGGATGGTCTTGATGATGGTGGTGGTGCCGGGCTTGGTGGTGCTGGGCGAGACGCTGCTGATGCCCAGGATGGTGGGCTTGGGGGGCGCCCCCCCCGCCTGTGTGGTGCTCAGGATGGTGGGGGGCTTCCCGTCCGCCGACGTCACCAGCTTCAGGATGGTCCCGGCCGGCAGCGGCCCCTTGGTCTGCAGGGGGGGGGGGGTTCAGAAAGGAAGGGGTTAATTTTGGGGTGGGGGGATTGGGAGTAATTTGGGGAGGGAAGGGTTAATTTGGGGAGGGAAGGGTTAATTTGGGGAGGGGAAGAGGTAATTTGGAAAGGGAAGGGTTAATTTGGGGAGGGGGATCTGGGGGGGCTCACCTGGACAATCTGGGTGATGGGCTTAATTAGGGGTGTTAATTAATTGGGGGACTCACCTGGATAATCTGGGTGATGGGTTTAATTGGGGGGGTTAATTAGGGGTGTTAATTAATTGGGGGGCTCACCTGGATGATCTGGGTGATGGGGTTAATTGGGGGGGGTTAATTAGGGGTGTTAATTAACTGGGGGGCTCACCTGGATGATCTGGGTGACAGGGTTAATTAGGAGAAGATTAATTAGCGGTGTTAATTAGGGGGGGCTCACCTGGATGATCTGGGTGACGGGGTTAATTAGGAGAAGATTAATTAGCGGTGTTAATTAGGGGGGGCTCACCTGGATGATCTGGGTGACCGGCCCGGTGGACGCCTGCCCGGTGACGGCCGAGGTCTGCACGGGCTTGGTCTGCACCACGGACATCACCTTGCCCAGGTTAGAGATCTGGGGGGGCAGTCGGGGGGGCAGGACCCCCCCAGACAGTTAATCCCCCCAAAACCGGGAGATTTATGGGGTTAGGACCCCTCCCGGCCAGTTAATCCCCCCAAAACCGGGAGATTTATGGGGTTAGGACCCCCCCAGGTCATTCAACCCCCCCAAAACCAGGTGATTTACGGGGTTAGGACCCTGTTTAATCCCCCCAAAACGGGGAGATTTATGGGGTTAGGACCCCCCCCCAAGCCCCTCAGGTACCCCAAAACAAGGGGATTTATGGGGTTAGGCCCCCCCCAGCCCATTTAACCCCCCAAAACCTGACGATCTACGGGGTTAGGCCCCCCCAGGCCATTTAACCCCCCCAAACCCAGGGGATTTATGGGGTTAGGACCCCCCCCCGACCATTTGGTCCCCCAAACCCAGGCAATTTACAGGATTAAGACCCCCCCAGCCCATTTAACCCCCCAAAACCTGATGATCTATGGGGTTAGCCCCCCCCGGCCCATTTAACGCCCCCAAAAGCAGAATATTTACAGGGCGGGCCCCCCCCCGACTCACCAGGGCGCTGCCCCCCGGCACGGAGATGGGGCTCTTGACCAGGGTGATGGTCTTGGTGACGCCCCCCACCACCGTGGTCATCACCTGCGCCTGCTGCGCCACCGTCACCGTCCCCGACTTGTGCACGGTGATGATGGGCCGCGTGCCCGTGTTGGTGGCCGGCGCCCCCCCCGACGTCCCCACCGCCGCCGCCGCCGTCTTCAGCATCCGCGTGGCCGGGTTGCTCACCTGGGGGAAGGGGGGGGGGGCACATCAGTTTAGGGGAAAAAGGCCCCGGATCGGTGGCCGCGGCGGTGCGCGCGCTTTGGGGGGGAATGGCCCCAGATTGGCGTGCCCGGTGGTGGCCCCGCTTTGGGGGCAAACGTCCCCAAATTGGTTTCCCTGTCCTTGTCGGCGTCCCTGCTTTGGGGGCAAACGTCCCCAAATCGGTGTCCCCGTCCCCTTTGGGGGCAAACGTCCCCAAATCGGTGTCCCCATCCCCTCTGGGGTCAAATGTCCCCAAACTGGTGTCCCCGTCCCCTTTGGGGGCAAACGTCCCCAAATTGGTGTCCCTGACCCCGTTGGTTTCCCCAATTTGGGGGCAAATGTCCCCAAATTGGTGCCCCTGTTCCCTTTGGGGGCAAACGTCCCCAAATTGGTGTCCCCGTCCCCTTTGGGGGAAAACATCCCCAAATTGGTGTCCCCGTCCCCTTTGGGGGCAAATGTCCCCAAATTGGTGTCCCTGACCCCACCGGCTTCCCCAATTTGGGGGCAAATGTTCCCAAATCGGTGTCCCCCCTGTTCCCTTTGGGGGCAAATGTCCCCAAATCCATGACCCCACTGGTGTCCCTGCTTTGGGGGCAAATGTCCCCAAATCAGTGTCCCTGACCCCGTTGGCTTCCCCAGTTTGGGGGGAAATGGCCCCAAATTGGTTTCCCTGTCCTTGTCGGCGTCCCTGCTTTGGGGGCAAACGTCCCCAAATTGGTTTCCCCAATTTGGGGGCAAATATCCCCAAATCAGTGTCCCTGACCCCATCGGCTTCCCCAGTTTGGGGGCAAATGTCCCCAAGTCTGCATCCTCATCCCCACTTTGGGGGCAAATGTCCCCAAATCTGTGTCCCTGTCCCCACTGGTGCCCCCACTTTGGGGGCAAACATCCTCAAATAGGTGTCCCCATTCCTGTTTTGGGGGCAAACGTCCCCAAATCGGTGTCCCTGTCCCTGTTGGTGTCCCCACTTTGGGGGCAAACATCCCCGAATTTGTGTCCCCATCCCTGTCGGTGCCCCTGCTTTGGGGGCAAATGTCCCCAAATCCGTGTCCCCGTTGGTGCCCCCACTTTGGGCACAAACGTCCCCAAATCTGTGTCTCCAACCCCGTCGGTGCCCCTGTTTTGGGAGCAAACGTCCCCGAAGCTGTGTCCCTGTCCCCGTCAGTTCCCCTGCTTTGGGGCCAAACGTCCCCAAATTGGTGTCCCTGTCCCCTCTGGGAGAAAACATCCCCAAATTGGTTTCCCCGTCCCACTCAGTGCCCCCACTTTGGGGACAAATGTCCCCAAACCTGCATCCCTGACCCCGTCGGTGTCCCTGATTTGGGGGAAATGTCCCCAAATCTGCATCCCCGTCACCACTTTGGGGGCAAATGTCCCCAGATGTGCGTTCCCATCCCCAAATTGGTGTCCCTATCCCCTTTGGGGGCAAACGTCCCCAAATCGGTGTCCTCATCCCTGTCGGTGCCCCTGCTTTGGGGGCAAATGTCCCCAAATCGGTGTCCCTGTCCCCTCTGGGGGCCAAACATCCCCAAATCGGTGTCCCTGTCCCCTTTGGGGACAAAAAACATCCCCAAATCGGTGCCCCTGTCCCTGCTCTGGGTGCAAGTGTCCCCAAATCCTTGCGCCCCCCCACCCCCCACCCCAAATAACGTCCCCGGGCCCTCACCATGACCGGGGACGAGGCCACCTTGACGGTGGCGGGCAGCGTGGTGGCCCGGGGGTGACGGCCACCGTCTTGACGATGGTGGCCCCGGCGGGGACGCTGAGCACGGTGGGCGCCGACGCCGGGGGGATTTTCTGCGTGGCCGCCGCCGCCGCCGCCAGCGCCGCCATGCCGCTCATCTGCGGGCTGCTGCCGATCACCTGGGGGCATGGGACGGGGGGGGGACATCGGGGGACGTCAGCTGGCCCCCCAGGGACATCGGGGGGCACCCGGGGACGTGGGGTGGCACCTCGGGGACACTGGGGGGACGCGGCCCCGGGGCTCCTGGGTGGCCCCGCATTGCGTTGTGTGCCCCAAGGGCACTCGTTGGGTCCCCTCCGTGTCCCCTCCATGTCCCTGTGTCCCCTGGGTGTCCCCTGCGTGTCCCCATGTCCCATGGTGTCCCCTCGGTGTCCCCGCGTCCCGTTGTGTCCCCTCCATCTCCCCCCGGGTCTCTACATCTTGTTGCGTCCCCTCCATGTCCCCATGTCCCATTGTGCCCCCCACCGTGTCCCCTGGGTGTCCCCGTGTCCCCTCCCTGTCCCCTCCTGCCCCAATGTCCCCTCGTGTCCCCTCCACAGCCACCTCCTGCCGTATTTAACCTCTGCGTGTCCCCCCCATGTCCCCTCAGGCCCCAATGTCCCCTTGTGTCCCACCACCTCCGCGTCCCCTTTATGGCCCTAAATCTCCTCCGTGTGTCCCCCGTGTCCCCTCCATGTCCCCTCTGGGTCCCCACGTCTCATCGCGTCCCCTCCATGTCCCCCTGTGTCCCCCCACCCCACCCCATTCCCCCCCACGTCCCCGTCCCTTCTCCGTGTGTCCCCAAATCCCCTCCGTGTCCCCCCATGTCCCCGTGTCCTTTCCCTGTCCCCAGCCCTTCTGTGTCCCCCCCCACGTCCCCTCCGTGTCCCCAAATCCTCCCCGTGTCCCCTCCGTGTCATGTCCCCTCTGTGTCCACGTCCCTTCCACGTCCCCAAATCCCCTCCCCGTGTCCCCTCCCCACCCCCGTGTCCCCTCCCCCTGTCCCCATCCCTTCTGTACCCCCCAAGTCCCCTCTGTGTCCCCAAATCCCTCCCCGTGTCCCCTCCACGTCCCTTCCCCCTCCCCACGTCCTGTCCCCGTGTCCCCTCCGTGTCCCCATCCCTTCTGTGCTCCCAAGTCCCTTCCCTGTCCCCCAATCCCCCCCATGTCCCCTGTGTCCCCTCCCCTTCCGTGCTCTCCTGCCCCCTCCGCGTCCCCAAATCCCCTCCCCAACCCCCCCGTGTCCCCTGTGTCCCCGTGTCCTTTCCCTGTCCCCACCTCTTCCGTGTCCCCTCCATTTCGTGTCCCCTCCCCGTCCCCGTGTCCCCAAATCCTCTCCGTGTCCCCCCCTGCCTCCCCCCCCATCCCCATGTCCCCTCCGTGTCCCCAAATCCCCTCCCCAAACCCTCCCCATGTCCCCTCCGTGTCCCCAACCCCCCCCGTGTCCCCCCCCATGTCCCCTCCACGTCCCCCCCATGTCCCCAACCCCCCCCGTGCCCCCCCCCCCGTGTCCCCAACCCCCCCCGTGTCCCCCCCCGTGTCCCCAACCCCCCCCCTGTCCCCAACCCCCCCGTGTCCCCAACCCCCCCCATGTCCCCAACCCCCCCCGTGTCCCCAACCCCCCCCGTGTCCCCAACCCCCCCCGTGTCCCCCCCCCCGTGTCCCTTCCACATCCCCCCCACGTCCCCAACCCCCCCGTGTCCCCCCCCCGCTCACCGTGCCCTGGGGGCTCTGGCTGGGCACCACCATGCGCACGCCGGCGGGCAGGGACGTCACCGTCACCGGCGCCTTGCCCGGCTGCCCGGGCCGAGCGCACCGTCACCAGGGGGGCCCCGCCGCCGCGGGGGGGGCCCGTCACCTTCAGCACCGCGGGGACGCCTGGGGGGGGGCGCGGGGGGTCAGCGGGGGGGGCGTCCGGGGTCCCCCCACATCCCCGTGGGCCCCCCTTTGTCCCCGAGCCCCCCACAGCTCCGTAACAGCCCCCCCAACCCTAAGTCCCCCCATGTCCCCAAAACCCCCCGAGCCCCCCCTTTGTCCCCAAGGCCCCCACACCCCCGTAACCCCCCCAACCCTAAATCCCCCAATGTCCCCCTAACCCCTGCTTTGTCCCCAAGCCCCCCGAGTCCCCATAACCCCCCCTTTTTGTCCCCAAGGCCCCCCCACCCCCACAACCCCCCCACATCTCCCCTTTCTCCCCAAGCCCCCCAACACCCCCACAACCCCCCCAACATCCCCCCACGTCCCCCCTTTTGTCCCCAGGTCCCCCGTGTCCCCGTAACCCCCCAACCCTAAATCCCCCCAAACCCCCATAACCCCCCCCACCCCCATAACCCCCCCAAGTCCCCACATCCCCCCTTCGTCCCCAAGCCCCCCCACGTCCCCTCTTCCTCCCCCTGCCCCCATAAACCCCCCCAACTCCCCCCCCAACTCCCCCAAACCCCCCCAACTCCCCCAACCCCCCCCCAACCCCCCCCCACTCCCCCAAACCCCCCCCCCAACTCCCCCAAACCCCCCCCCCAACTCCCCCAAACCCCCCCCCCAACTCCCCCAAACCCCCCCAGCCCCCCAACTCCCCAAACCCCCCCCAACTCCCCCAAACCCCCCCCGGCCCCCCCCCAAACCTCACCGGGGGTCCGCGCCGCACCGGCGGCGGGCAGGGGGCTGGCGGCGGCGCCGGTCCCAGGGGGCAGCACCTGCAGCGCGGCGGCGGCGGCACCAGTGCCACCAGTAGCGCCGCCAGCAGCACCAGTAGCGGCGGCGGCGGCGGGGGGGGGCGCCGGGGGGGCGGCGGCGGCGGCGCTCGCGGGCAGCAGCGTGAGCCCCACGGGAGCCAGGGGCTGCTGCTGCTGCGGGGGGGGGGCCGGGGGGGCGGCGGGGGCGGCGGCGGCGGGCGCGGGGCTCTTGGGGGGGTTGGCGGGCACCGAGGGCACCGGGGGGGGCGCGGGGGCGGCGGGGGGCAGCTCGTACTTCTGCAGCTGCAGCAGGTAGGAGTCGGCCGTGGGCACCGCGCCCCAGCTCACCTCCAGCGACGTCGTGTTGGCGCGCACCCAGCTGCACGCGCGCCGGCGCGGGGGGGCGCTCTGCGGGGCGGGGGGGGGGGGGGAAGGGGGGGTTCGGGGGGGAGAGAAAGGGGTTACGGGGTGGGGGGTGGAGAAAAAATGGGATTCAGGGAAGAGAAAAAGGGGTTATGGGGTGGGGGGGGAGAAAAAATGGGGTTAGGGGGTGGGGGGACAGAAAAAGGGGGTTCGGGGAAGAGAAAAAGGTTATGGGGTGGGGGGGGAGAGAAAAAGGGGTTACGGGGTGGGGGAGAGAAAAAAATGGGGTTATGGGGGTCGGGGGTAGGGGGAGAGAAATGGGGTGGGGGGGAGAGAAATGGGGTGGGGGGGGAGAAAAAGGGGGTTGGGGGGAGAGAAATGGGGTGGGGGGAGAGGGGAGGGAGAAAAATGGGGTGGGGGGGACAGAAAAAGGGGGTTCGGGGGAGAGAAAGGGGGTGGGGGGGGAGAAAAGAATGGGGTTAGGGGGTGCGGGGGTAGGGGGAGAGAAAAAGGGGGTTCGGGGGGGAGAGAAAGGGGGTTGGGGGGGAAATGGGGTGGGGGGAGAGAAAAAGGGGGTTGGGGGAGAGAAAAAGGGGGTTGCGGAGTGGGGGGGAGAGAAATGGGGTGGGGGGGTAGGGAGAGAGAGTAAAAGGAGGTTGGGGGGAGAGAAAAAGGGGTTATGGGGTGGGGGGGGAGAAAAAGGGGTTGGGGGAGAGGGGGAGGGAGAGAAATGGGGTGGGGGGACAGAAAAGGGGGTTCGGGGAAGAGAAAAATATGGGGTGGGGGGGCAGAAAAAGGGGTTGGGGGAGAGGAGAGGGAGAAAAATGGGGAGGGGGAGAGAAAAAGGGGTTGGGGGGTGGGGGGAGAGAAAGGGGGTGGGGGGGAGAGGGGAGGGAGAGAAATGGGGTGGGGGGGACAGAAAAAGGGGGTTCGGGGGAGAGAAAAAGGTTACGGGGTGGGGGGGAAAGAAAAATATGGGGTTGGGGGTGGGGGGTAGGGGGGAGAGAAAAAGGGGGTTGGGGAGTGGGGGGGAGAGAAATGGGGTGGGGGGGAGAGAGAAAAAGAGCTGAGCATGCTGCAGGCTACCAACGGGGGGCTGCGCGCCCCCAGAGCGGCCCTGCACACCCCAAAAGGGGCCGTGCACCCTGATATGGAGCCGTGCACCCCAATACTAGAGCTGCGCACCCCTATAGCAGCCCTGCGCACCCCAAAAGGGGCCGTGCACCCCAATACTAGAGCTGCGCACCCCTATAGCAGCCCTGCGCACCCCAAAAGGGGCCGTGCACCCCAATACTAGAGCTGCGCACCCCTATAGCAGCCCTGCGCACCCCAAAAGGGGCCGTGCACCCCAATACTAGAGCTGCGTGCCCCCATAACAGCCCTGTGCGCCCCCATAACGGCCCTGCGTGCCCCAAAAGGGGCTGTGCACCCTGATATGGAGCCGTGCACCCCCATAATGGCCCTGTGCACCCCCATAGCAGCCCTGCGCACCCCAAAAGGGGCCGTGCACCCCAATACCAGGGCCGCGGACCTCAATAACGGCCCTGCGTGCCCCCATAGCGGCCCTGCGTGCCCCAAAAGGGGCCGTGCACCCCAATACTAGAGCTGCACGCCCCCATAACGGGTCTGTGCACTCTGATAGGGAGCCGTGCACCCCAATACTAGAGCTGCGCACCCCCATAGCGGCCCTGCGCACCCCAAAAGGGGCCGTGCACCCCGATACTAGAGCTGCACGCCCCCATAACAGCCCTGCACACCCCAAAAGGGCCCATACACCCCGATACTAGAGCTGCGCACCCCCATAACGGGCCTGTGCACCCTGATAGGGAGCCGTGCACCCCGATACTAGAGCTGCGCACCCCCATAGCAGCCCTGCGCACCCCAAAAAGGGCCGTGCACCCCAATACCAGAGCTGCACGCCCCCATAATGGCTCTGCATGCCCCCAAAGGGGCTGCGCACCCCGATACCAGGGCCGTGGACCCCAATAACGGCCCTGCGCGCCCCCGTATCCCCCCCCGGCGGTTTGGGGGTGCCGGGGGGGGGCGCGTCCCCCCCCGACTCACCGGTCTCGAGGTACCAGAGGTCCTTGCAGCAGACCTGGTTGTTCCAGGCCTTGCGGTAGCCGTCGCGCCCGCTCCAGATGTAGAGGCGCGTGGTGATGGCCACGGCGCAGTGCCCGGCGCGGGCGCGCGGGACGTTGTCCTCCAGGGTGTCCATCAGGATGGGCTCCCACGCCATCGAGTCTGGGGAGAAAAACCCGCGTTTTAGGGCGTTTTGGGTTTTTTTTGGGGGGTTCGGGGGGGTCCGGGGGGTGTCTCACCCAGGTTGAGGCACGCCAGGGTGTTGGTGCACTTCCACTCCTTCTCGTGCGTCGCCACCTTCACGTCGTCCATCACCAGCGGCACCCAGCCCCCGAACACGTACATCCTGGGGAGGGGGGATTTTGGGGAGGGGGGGGGGCAGGGGAACCCCAAAATTTGGTTAAGGGGGGGGTATGGGGGGATATGGGGGGGGGTAGGAGCACAAGGAGTCCTCCCCACGGAGCCCTGGGGGAGATTTGGGGATCCCCGGCGGCACCCAGTCCCCGAACACGGACATCCTGGGGGGGATTTTGGGGAGGGGGGGGGTCCAGGGGGGGCCCAGGAACCCCAAAATTTGGTTAAGGGGGGGGTATGGGGGGGTTTCGGGGGGGGTAGGAGCGCAAGGAGTTCTCCCCGCAGAGCCCTGGGGGAGATTTGGGGATCCCCAGCAGCACCCGGCCCCCCAACACGGACATCTGGGGGGGGGGATTTTGGGGAGGGGGGGTCCGGGGAACCCCAAATTTTGTTTAAGGGGGGTATGGGGGGGTATGGGGGGGGTAGGAGCATGAGGAGTCCTCCCCGCAGAGCCCTGGGGGAGATTCGGGGATCCCCGGTGGCACCCGGCCCCCCAACACGGACATCTGGGGGGGTTGGGGGGGACATTTCAGGGCCCCCCCCCCGGGACCATTTTAGGACCCCCAGGACCACTTGAGGACCCCCCGGGGCCATTTCGGGACCCCCTGGGAACATTTTGGGGACCCCCCTGGGAACATTTTGGGGACCCACACCCCCGGGGACTATTTCAGGGCCACCCCCCCAGCCCATTTGGGGCCCCCCCAGGACCATTTTGTGCCCCCCCCACCCATTTTGGCACCCACTTGTTGCCGATGGTGGTGGCCGAGTGCAGGCTGCGCGGCAGCGGTGCCACCCCGCTCAGGCTGGGCTTATTCCACGTCAGCGTCTCTGCCACGACAAAAAACCCCATAAAAACCCCGAAACCGCTCGGAGCGGCCCCAAAATCGCCCGAATTCACCCCAAAATGCCCCTCACTTATGTCAAGGGTGCTAAAATAACCCTAAAACCACTCGGATTGGCCCCAAAATCGCCCAAATTCACCCAAAAGCCTCCTCACCGATGCCGAGGATCTCAATAAAAACCCTAAAACCACTTGGAGTGGCCCCAAAATCACCCAGATTCACCCCAAAAGGCTCCTCGCCAATGTTGAGGATCCCAATAAAAACCCCAAAACTGCTCAGAGCGGCCCCAAAATCACCTGAATTCACCCCAAATGGCCCCTCACCGATGTCGAGGATCTCAATAAAAACCTTAAAACCACTTGGAGTGGCCCCAAAGTCGCCCAGATTCACCCCAAAAGGCCCCTCACTAATGTCCAAAGTCCTAAAAAAACCCTAAAACCACTTCGAGTGGCCCCAAAATCACCCGAATTCACCCGAAAAGGCCCCTCACCCATGTCAAAGGTCCTAAAAAAAAAACCCAAAACCACTCAGCTCAGCCCCAAAATCGCCTGAATTCACCCCAAAAGGCGCCTCCCTGATGTCGAGGATCTCTATAAAAACCCTAAAACCACTTGGAATGGCCCCAAAACCGCCCGAATTCACCCCAAAAGGCCCCTCACCGATGTCGAGGGTCCAGAGGTCGCCCAGGCGGCAGCCGCTCATGCTGCCGTAGATGAGGAGCCGCGCGCGGCGGCATCGCAAAAACCCCAAGAAAACCCCCATAAAAACCCCAAAACCTCTCCGATTAACCGCAAAACCGCTCAGAGTGACCCCAAAATCGCCCGTTTTCACCCCAAAAGACCCCTCACCGATGTCGAGGGTCCCAATACAAACCCCAAAACCTCTCAGATCAGCCCAAAGTCGCCCGTTTTCACCTCAAAAGGCCCCTCACCGATGTCGAGGGTCCCAAAAAAAACCCAAAACCGCTTGGAGCGGCCCCAAAATCGCCTGAATTCACCCCAAAAGGCCCCTCACCGATGTCGAGGGTCCAGAGGTCGCCCAGGCGGCAGCCGCTCATGCCGCCATAGATGAGCTGCGCGCGGCGGCATCGCAAAAACCCCCATAAAAACCCCAAAACCGCTCGGATCGGCCCCAAAATTGCCTGAATTCACCCCAAAAGGCCCCTCACCGATATCCGGGGTCCAGAGGTCGCCCAGGCGGCAGCCGCTCATGCCGCCGTAGACGAGGAGCCGCGCGCGGCGGCATCGCAAAAACCCCAAGAAAACCCCCATAAAAACCCCAAAACCTCTCCGATCAGCCCCAAAACCGCTTGGAGCGGCCCCAAAATTGCCTGTTTTCAACCCAAATGGCCCCTCACCGATGTCGAGGGTCCCAATAAAAACCCCAAAACCTCTCAGATCAGCCCCAAAATCGCCCGTTTTCACCCCAAAAGGCCCCTCACTGATGTCAAGGGTTCTAAAAAAACCCCAAAACCGCTCAGAGTGGCCCCAAAATCACCCAGATTCACCCCAAAAGGCTCCTCGCCGATGTTGAGGATCCCAATAAAAACCCCAAAACTGCTCAGAGCGGCCCCAAAATCACCTGAATTCACCCCAAATGGCCCCTCACCGATGTCAAGGATCTCAATAAAAACCTTAAAACCACTTGGAGTGGCCCCAAAGTCGCCCAGATTCACCCAAAAGGCTAATCACTGATGTCCAAGGTCCTAAAAAAACTCTAAAACCACTCAGAGTGGCCCCAAAACCCTCCGTTTTCACCCCAAAAGGCCCCTCACCGATGTCGAGCGTCCAGAGGTCGCCCAGGCAGCAGCCGCTCATGCCGCCGTAGATGAGGAGCCGCGTGCGGCGGCATCGCAAAAAACCCCATAAAAACCCCAAAACCTCCTGAATCAGCCCCAAAACCCGCTCGGAGTGGCCCCAAAATCGCCTGAATTCACCCCAAAAGGCCCCTCACCGATGTCGAGTGTCCAGAGGTCGCCCAGGCGGCAGCCGCTCATGCCGCCGTAGACCAGGAGCCGCGCGCGGCGGCATCGCAAAAACCCCCATAAAACCCCCATAAAAACCCCAAAACCTCTCCGATCAGCCCCAAAACCGCTCGGATCGACCCCAAAACCGCCCGTTTTCACCCCAAAAGGCCCCTCACCGATGTCGAGCGTCCAGAGGTCGCCGAGGCGGCAGCCGCTCATGCCGCCGTAGATGAGGAGCCGCGCGCGGCGGCTGTCGCGCTCGCCGTACACCACGGCGGTGTGGGACTCGCGGGGGGGGGCAGCACGCCGTAGGTGATGGGGATGTCCCACGCCACCACCCCCGAGCCCGGCCGCAGCTCCAGCACGTAGAGGTCGTTCAGGTACCTGCGGGGGGGGGTTGGGGGGGGGGTTGGGGGGGGGCCCCACGGGGGTCCCGCGGCCCCACAACCCCGGGATCCCCCCCCAAACGGTTCCCGGTGGCCCCGCGACCCCGATTCTCCCCGAATTCTGCTCAAATTGGAGGTCCCTGGGGGCCCTGTGCCCCCCCTCCTTGTCCCCATCTGTCCCTGGGGGCCCCCTGACCCCAACTGTCCCCAAATCCTGCCCCATAAACGGGTCCTGGGGGGGTCTCTGCGGGGTTCCCACCCCCTCAATGCCCCCCCCAAATATCCCCCAATGCCCCCCAACGTCCCCCAACACCCCCCAACGCCCCCGGTGTCCTACTGAGAGCCCCCAAAACCCCCCCAACAACCCCCAAACCCCCCCCAACATCCCCCAAATCTCTCAAACCCCCCAATATCCCCCCAAACCCCCCAATATCCCCCCAAATCCCCCCCAAATCCCCCCCCCAATATAACACCCCCCCCCCGGCCAAGGGATGTTGTTTTTGGGGTCTTCGCTGTCCCTGGCCAGCCCCCCAAAGCAGCAGCACTTGTTGCCCCTAAATCCCCCCAAAACCCCCCCAAACTCCCCCAAATCCCCCCCAAACTCCCCCAACCCCTCCCCCAGCCCCCCCCCAATATAACACCCCCCCCCAACCAGGGGCTGTCGTTCTTGGGGTCATTTCTTCGCCGTCATTCGGCAAACCCCCAGAGAAGCAGCGCTTGTTGCCCCTAAATCCCCCCAAATCCCCCCCAAATCCCCCCAAACCCCCCCCAATGTCCCCCCAACCCCCCCCAGCTCCCCCCCCCCAATATAAGCCCCCCCCCTGACCGGGGGATGTTGTTCTTGGGGTCCTCGCTGTCGTTGGCCAGCCCCCCGAAGAGGTAGCACTTGTTGCCCACCAGCGAGAAGCTGTGGCCCAGCCGCGGGCAGGGGGGGGGCCCGTTCTTGGGGGTCTTCGCCTTCAGCCGCTTCCACTCCCAGCGGCTCGCCTGGGGGGGGGGCCGGGGGGGCGTGGGAATAGGCCTGGGGGGGGGCCAGGGCCCTGCCCCCCGCCCCCCGTGTCCCCGTGGGTCCCCCCAGCCCCACAGCCCCCCCTTCACTTCCAGCCCCCCCCCCCAGGGTGTGCCCCCATCCCCAGAGCCCCCCCCCCACCCCTGCGCCCCCCCCGTCCCCACAACCCCCCCATCTCTGGGGGTCCCTTCAACCCCGAGCCCCCCCCCATCTCCACGCCCCCCCCAACCTCAGGACCCCCTCCCCACCCCCCCCATAGCCCCCCCATCCCCCTGCCCCCCTCCTTGCCCCCCACCCCCATGTCCCCCCCAGCACCCCCCCTCCCCATCCCCATCCCCTGTACCCCCCCAACACCCCGTGCCCCCCCGCCCCTCCATCCCCGGCCCCCCCCACAGCCCCCCCTTCCCATTGCCCCCCCTTCCCCATAGCCCCCCCCGCCCCTCCGTCCCTGGCCCCCCCCATGGCCCCCCCTTCCCATTGCCCCCCCTTCCCCATAGCCCCCCTTCCCCATCCCTGACCCCCCACCCCTGGGGTCTCTCCACCCCCATACCCCCCCCGTGCCCCCCCAACACTTTGTGCCCCCCCAATACCCCCCCATCCTCGCACCCCCCCCCTTGCCCAGCACCCCCGTGCCCCCCCCATCCCCCTTGGGGCCTCCCCCCCGTACCCCCCCCCCCATCCCCACACCCCCCCGCGCCCCCCCGCCCCGTGCCCCCCCCGCGCCCCCCCTTGCCCCCCACCTGCAGCTCGTAGAGGTCGTTGCTGTACTTGCCGTACTCCACCATGCCCCCGAAGACCAGCAGCCGCGTCCCGTCGCACACGAAGCCGTAGGCGGCGCACCCGGGGGGGATGTCCCCCCGCACCGCCGGGATGAACCACTGGTTGGTGGCTGGGGGGGGGCAAAGGGGGGGGTCAGAGCCGGGGGGGGGCACGGGGGGGCACCCCGGGGCGTCTGGGCCCCATAAACGGAGAAATCCCATCAAAAAAGACACAAAAACCCCATAGAAACCCCATGGAAAAGGCACCGGGTGGGGGCTGGGGGGGGGAATTGGGGGGGTCAGAGCCTGGGGGGGGGGCACGGGGGGGGCACAGGGGGGTACCCCGGGGTGTCTGGGCCCCACAGGTGGGGAAACCCCATAAAAAAAACCTTACAACCCCCATAAAAGCCCTATAAAGACCCCATAAAAACCCCCAGATAAACCAGTGTTTGGTAGCAGGGGGGTCAAAAAGCGGGGGGGGGTCAAAAAGGAGGGGGTCAGAACAGGGGGGGGTGCACGGGGGGCACCCCGGGGCGTCCGGACCCCATAAATAGAAAAAGACCATAAAAAAAACTTGCAGGAACCCCACAAAAACCCCACGGAAAAGCCACTGTTTGGTAGCTGGGGGGGGGGCAAAAAGTGGGGGTCAGAGCGGGGGGGGGCACGGGGGGGGCAGTGCCCCCATTTGCCCCCGGTACTGCCCCGCTCCTCCCCCACTTACCCCCCCAATTGCCCCCCTGTGCCCCCCCCCCCCATTTTTAGCGCCCCCCCCGTGCCCCCCCCTCAGTGCTGTAGACGTGCAGCTCGTCCACAACGCCCTCGGTGCCCCCAGTTACCCCCAGTTACCCCCACTACCCCCAGTTACCCCCCACCCCCCATTTCTCCCCCCCATTCCCCATTTATCCCCCCCAACCCCCCCAAATGCCCCCCCCATAACTGCCCCCCCGTGCCCCCCCAGTACTATAGACGTGCAGCTCGTCCACGATGCCCCCAGTTACCCCCACTACCCCCAGTTACCCCCCATACACCCCAGTTACCCCCCCAACCCCCCCAGTTGCCCCCCGTGCCCCCCCCACAACTTTTTGCCCCCCCCGCACCCCCCCCAGTGCTGTAGACGTGCAGCTCGTCCACGATGCCCCCAGTTACCCCCAATTACCCCCCACACCCCCCATTTCTCCCCCCCATACACCCCAGTTACCCCCCCAACC
This sequence comes from Anser anser, assembly GCF_964211835.1. Classification (NCBI taxonomy): domain Eukaryota; kingdom Metazoa; phylum Chordata; class Aves; order Anseriformes; family Anatidae; genus Anser; species Anser anser. The sequence continues at coordinate 21,553 of NW_028154192.1, forward strand.
CCCCCCAGTTGCCCCCCCAAATGCCCCCCCCATAACTTTTTGCCCCCCCCGTGCCCCCCGCCCACCGGTGTTGTAGACGTGCAGCTCGTCCACGATGCCCCCAGTTACCCCCACTACCCCCACTTACCCCCCCATACCCCCCATTTCTCCCCCCCATTCCCCCATTTCTCCCCCCCAACCCCCCCAAACTGCCCCCCCGTGCCCCCCCCCAATTTTTTGCCCCCCCCCCCCCCCCCCGCGCCCACCAGTGCTGTAGACGTGCAGCTCGTCCACGATGCCCCCAGTTACCCCCAATACCCCCCAGTTATCCCCAATACCCCCAGTTACCCCCCCATACCCCCCATTTCTCCCCCCCATTCCCCCCAGTTACCCCCCAACCCCCCCATACCCCCCCAAATGCCCCCCCCCCCAACTTTTTGCCCCCCCCCGCGCCCACCGGTGTTGTAGACGTGCAGCTCGTCCACGATGCCCCCAGTTACCCCCACTTACCCCCAAGTTACCCCCCCACACCCCCCATTTCTCCCCCCATTCCCCCAGTTACCCCCCCAACCCCCCCATACCCCCCCAAATGCCCCCCCCCCAACTTTTTGCCCCCCCCCGCGCCCACCGGTGTTGTAGACGTGCAGCTCGTCCACGATGCCCTCGTTGCCGCCGCCGAAGACGACGATGAGCTCCTTGATGGCGACGGCGCGGTGGCCGTGCCGGGGGCGGGGGACGGGCCCCGACCAGCCCACCACCCGCCGCCAGCGCGGCTGCAGCGCGGGGGGGGGCGCCGGGGGGGCCCCCGCCCGGGGCCGGGGCGGCCATCGGGGCCCTCTGCCTCTCCTGGGGGGGGCGGGGGGGGGCAGTTAGGGGGGGGCAGAACCGCGCCGGCAAAGGGGAGCCCCCCCAGTCTGTCCCCCCGTGACCCCCCCGTTTCTGTACCCCCCCCATTTGTGTGCCCCCCCCCCCAAAATAATTAATTACCGGCGCTAATGAACCCCCATTTAGATTCGGGGGGGGGCACAATACACAAATTAGCCCCCCCCCCCCAATTATTTTCAGGCTGTAATCGATGTTGAGCCCCCCCCCCCCCCCCGACGCTTTTGGGTGCTGCCCAAAGACCTGCCCCCCCCCCCCAAGTCTTTAGGGACCCCCCCCCAAAATCCTCAGAGACCCCCCCCAAATCCTCGCAGCCCCCCCCCAAAATCCTCACAGCCCCCCCCCAATCCTCACAGCCCCCCCCCCCAAATCCTCGCAGCCCCCCCCCCAAATCCTCGGGGACCCCCCCCCCCAAATTCTCACCCCCCCCCAAATTCTCAGCCCCCCCCCCGTAACACCCACCGCGGGGGGGGGCAGCCGCTCCCCTCGTCCCTCCCTGCCCCGGGGCGATGCAATCCGGCTGCGCTAATTGCCCCCGCTAATTGCCCCCCCCTAATTGCCCCCCCCCCATACACTCCCACAACCGCCCCCCCCAGGACCAGGGAATCGTGGGCAGCGCCCCCCCCCGGTGCTATAACTGCCCCCCCGCGTTATAATTGCCCCCCCCCCCGGCATCAGAACTGCCCCACTCCTCACCCCCCCCCCCCAAACAATGCAACTGCCCCGCTCCAAGCTATCTGCCCCCCCCATGCAACTGCCCCCCCCCGCGGCAACTGAACTGCCCCATAACAAACCAATTGCCCCCCCCCCCCAGCAACGTAACTGCCCCATGACAATACAATTGCCCCCCCCCGGCAACTCAACTGCCCCCCCCCCGACACCTAACTGCCCCTTAACAATGCAGTTGCCCCCCCCGGCAATGCAACTGCCCCCCCGGGGCAATTAAACTGCCCCATAACAAACTAATTGCCCCCCCCAGCAACATAACTGCCCCTTAACAACACAATTGCCCCCCCCGGCATCCCAATTGCCCCTTAACAATACAGTTGCCCCTCCGCCAGCCCAATTGCCCCCCCCAGACACCTAACTGCCCCCTAACAATGCAATTACCCTCCTGGGTTGCCCGATTGCCCCCTAACAACCCAATTGCCCCCCGGCAGCCCAACTGCCCCCCCCGGGAACCCAACTGCCCCCCCGGGGCAACCTAACTGCCCCTCGACAATACAACTGCCCCCCCCCGGGAGCCCAATTGCCCCCCCCGGCAACCCCAATAGCCCTTAACAATACAATTGCCCCCCGGACAACCCAATTACCCCCCCGGGAGCCCTATTACCCCCCCGGGGCAAACTAACTGCCCCCTAACAATACAATTGCCCCCCCGGGAGCCCAATTGCCCCCCCCAGCAATCCCACTGCCCCTTAACAATACAATTGCCCCCCCCAAACATTTAATTGCCCCTTATGGACCCAATTCCCCCCCCCCGGGGCCAACTAACTGCCCCTAGCAACCCAAGTGCCCCCTAGCAACCCCCCCTCCCCCCCCGCCCCTCCCCGTGCCCCCGCCCCCTCGGGCCCCCTCCCCCCCCCGCCGGGCCCTGGGAGCCGCCATCTTGTCGCTGCCCGGGCGGAAAATGGCGGCGCCCTGCCCCCCCCTCCCCCCCCCGCCGCCCCCTCCCGCCGCTCCCCTCCGCCCGCCGCCCCCTCCCGGCTCCCGTCCGCACCCGCCCGGCGGCGGCTCGCGGCCCCTCGCGGCTTCCGTCGGGGCCCGGGGACGGCGAGGCGGGGCCTGGGGGCGGCGGCGGGCGCCTTCACGCCGCCCTGGGAGCCGCCATCTTGCGGCGCTCGTCTCCTCCGCGCCGCGCGGGGGAGGGCGGGACGCCGGAGGTGGGCGGAGTCTCCCGAAGCCCCGCCCACCACCACCCCCCCGAGAGGGCGGCGCCATCTTGGGCGCACGGGCGGCGCCATCTTGGGGAGGTCGCGGCGCCATCTTGGGAGGGAGCGCGGAACCGGGGCGCCCCCCGACCAAACGGCACCGGGACCTCCCCGTTACTCCCCCCCCCCCCCCCGCTTTGTCCCCCGCCCCGTGTTGCCCCCTCCCAGCGCCGCCGCCGCCCCTCCTCACCGCCCCGCCGCCCCGCTGCACAGTGGGCGCCGCCATCTTGGGAGGGACCGCGGCCTGCTCAATATGGCGCCCGCCTCCCCCCGCTTCCGCCGCCGCTCAGGGAGGGGGCACCGGCGGCGAGAAACCCGCGCCCGGCCCGGCGTCGTCCCCCCCTTACGGGCGGGGAGCTGTACGAAAGGCAGCTCCGAGGCGGGAGCCGCCATCTTGGGGGGCGGGGACTGGGCGCCGCCATCTTGGGGGGCGGGGACTGGGCGCCGCCATCTTGGGGGGCGGGGACTGGGCGCCGCCATCTTGGGGGGCGGGGACTGGGCGCCGCCATCTTGGGGGGCGGCACCGGGGATGGGGCAAGCGCCGCGGCGGGGGCGCCCCAGGGCGGCGTGGGGCGGGCGGGGGGCGCTAGGCCCGGCCCCGGGGCCCAGCCCGCGCCGTACGGCAGCCGCTGGGCGCCGCCATGACGGCCGCCGAGGGGGCGTGGCCACACGGGAGGCCCTTAAAAGGACCCCCTCCCTAATTCTCCATAACCAAACCCAACCGGAGCCGCCCCCCCCGCTTCCCGCGACCCCCCCGCTCCCCGTTTTACCCCCGCCGCTGTCTCCTCGCTTAGCGGATCTCCCAGCCCCGATTGCTGCGCGCTGTACGGAGCGCTCAGCCCCCAATGGGCGCCGCCATGTTGCCTGCCGCCGCAAGCCCCACCCCCTCCCCGGACCCGGCCCCACCCCTTTTTCCCCGAGGGGCCCCAAAATGGCGGCGGGGGGGCCCCGTACGAGCCCCCCCTCCCCCCCCGTATCTCAGTACCCGGCTGTTCCCTCCCAAGATGGCGCCGCCCGTCCCGCCGCCGTTACCCGATGTGGCTCCTTCAGCGGGCGGGGCTCCGCAAGTGCCCGGATGTTGAGGGGGGACCCAATAAGGGGAGGGAGACACAAGATGGCGGCGCGCTGCTGCCGCTGCGGCTGCTCCTCCTCCTCTTCTTCCTCCTCCTCCTCCTCCTCGGGACAAGATGGCGGCGCCTGGCCGAAGCGGGAGGGAAGATGTCGGCGCCCCCCTCCCGCGGCCTGCTGCCCCCCCCCCTTTCCCCCCCCCCCCCCCCTTTATTTAAAGGCCGGCCCCAAGATGGCGGCGGCGGGGGGAGGAGGCCGGGGAGGCCGCCCAAGATGGCGGCGGCCGCCTCACCCGCCTCGCCCCGCGCCGCTTCGCCCCGGCCGCGGCCCCCCCGCACCTGCAGGCGCCCGCCGCCGCCGCTCGCTCGCCCCCCGCCGCCTCCGCTCGCTCCGGGGCTCGCCGAAAGGCCGAGAGGGGCCCGCCCGCCGCGCCGCCTACGGGCTCTTGGGAGCCGCCATTTTGGACGCGTCTCCTCCACCCGCCACAAAGATGGCGCCGCGCGGGGACCCGGATGTGGGCGCCTAACGGCCCGCGCGCGCCCCGCGCATGCGCCGCACCGCTCGCCCCGCCCGGCTGCCTTACTGCGCATGCGCGCCGCCCTCCTCCTCCCCCTTCCCGCCCGGCCCCCCTCCCTCTTCCCGCCCATTCTGTGGGCGCATGCGCAGTGCGGTCAGCTAACGGTTTTTGTGCCAAAAGCCCGATTTGGGGCGGTTTTTAGCGCCGCGGCCCCTCCCCGGACCTAAACGAGCCGCGCTTCTCCTCACGGCTTCCCGCCCGGTGGCCGTTAAGGGGCCCGTTGGGGGCGGGGACGGGACTCCCCTCAGGGTGGCGGCCAAAATGGCGGCGGGAGGGGAGGGGGGGGGGCGGTGTCCTGGGGGGGGCCCGGTTCCCGTCAGCGCCTCCCTCCGCCCCCCGCCTCGCAGTGAAGGCACCGGTGTGAGAGCGGCACGGCTTTATTGGCAGGCCCCGCGGTAAATAAATGGGGGTTCGGGGTCCCTGTCCCCTCCCTCCCCCCCGAGCCCCTCCCGGTGCCCCCCGGGGGTCCCGGAGCCGTCCCCGGCCCGCCCCGGGGCACCGCCCGCTCCCCGCGGCCCCTTTAAGAGGCCTCCGCGCTGCGCATGCGCGGCCCCACCCCGCCACCTCCCCGCCGCCATCTTGAGTGTGGCGGAAGCGCCGCCCCGGCGCCGCGGCGTTGCCATGGTTACCGCTCGCCATCTTGAGCGTGGCTCGGGGAGCGCGGCCGGCGGGAAGGAGCCGGCCCCGCCCCCCCCCCCGCCGTGACGTCATCGGGGCGATGACGCAGACGGGAGGATGACGTCGGCGATGGGCGTGACGTCACGGCGGTGATGTCACGGCTCCACGGAGCGGGGCCGAGAGCTGCTGCGGAGATCGGGAGCCACTGGGGGGGGGCGGGGGGGTTGGGATCCACTGGTGTGAGCTGGAGTAACTGGGCTGGGATCCGCTGGGGGGGAGCTGGGGCGACTGGGATCCACTGGGGGAGGGGGTCCGGAGTAACCGGCATCCACTGGAGCTGCTGGGATCCACTGGAGCGTCCTGGAGTGACTGGGATCCACTGGTGGGAGCTGGGATGACTGAGACCCAGTTGAGCTGCTGGGATCCACTGGAACTGCTGGGATCCACTGGAGTGTCCTGGAGTGCCTGGGATCCACTGGTGGGAGCTGGAGCTGCTGGATCCGCTGGTGGGACCCGGGATGACTGGGACCCAACTGAGCTGCTGGGATCCGCCGGTGTGGCCTGGAGCTGCTGGGATCCGGTGGGCTGCTGGGATCCAGTGGTGTGACCTGGAGTGTCTGGGATCCACTGGAGCTGCTGGGTTCCACTGGAGTGGCCTGGCGCAACCGGGATCCACTGGTTCCACCTGGAGGTGCTGGGATCCACTGGCACCGCACGGAGCAGCTGGGACCCACTGGTGCGGCCTCGCGTGGCTGGGATCTACTGGCGAGATCTGGAGCAACTGGGATCCACTGGTGCGGCCTGGAGTGCCTTGGGATCAACAGGTGCCGGCTGGAGCTTCTGGGATCCAGTCACCGCCTGAAGGACGTGGGATCTGCCGGTGCCACCGGGAGCTGCGGGGATCCGCTGGTGCGACCTGATGCGACCGGGATCCGCTGGTGGGACCAGATGCAACTGGGGTCCGCTGACGCGAGCGGGATCCACCGGTGTGACCTGATGCAACCGGGATCCGCTGCCACCGCTTGCAGTGACCGGGATCCACCGGCACCGTGCCAGCAGCCCGGGATCCGCCCGGGATCCACCCGCACCCCCCCCCCCCCCCCCATCTCGGCACCCCCCACGCCAAAGGGATCCCGGGACCCACTCGGTCGGAACTCGGTCCCCACCTGGGACCCACCCCCGGGATCCCCTCGAGACCCCCCCCCGGGATCTGCCGGGATCCCCCCGGCCCCCCCGCCCCCCCCGGAAGGACGGGCGCAGGCGGGGGTTACACAGGTTTATAGCTGACTGCGGCACAGACACGGGGACGCCTGCGGCGGGGGGTGCACAATAAATAGGCCCCGGCGCCCCCCCCCGCGCCCCCCCCCGCGCCCCCCCCCACCCCCCCCGCGCGGGCTCCGGGTTTTTCGGTTTTTATTCTGTTTTTTTTTTTTTTTTTTGCTCTTTTCTCGTGGTTTTTGTTTGTTTTTTTTAGCAAAAAGGGGCCGGGCGGGGCCCCCCCTTATTGCCATGAGGAGCGGGGGGGGGGTCCCGGTGCGGGGGGGGGTCTCAGGGAATATTTTGGGGGGGGGGGGCCAAGCGCTAACAGTCCCGTGCGGGAAGACAGGGACGGGGGGGGCCCCGCGGGGCGGCGTGGAAGAACGGCGCGGGGGGGCCCCCCCATGGATCCCCCCCCCAATGGATTCCCCCCCCCCAGGGGACCCCCCCCCAACACCCCCGGGACCGGTAAAGTGCAGGACGGAGCCCCCCCACCCCACCCCCCCGCCCGGGGTCTGGGGGGAAATCGCGCGATTTTGGGGGTCTGGGGGGAGGAGCCCCCCTCCCCCGGGGGCCGCCGTCACTTCCTATTGGACGGACACCGGATCCCCCCCAGCTCACAGTCGCTCCTGATTGGCTCTGATGGTTCCCCCCCCGCCGAGACCCACACTCTCTCCTGATTGGCTCCATGGTAGATCCCGCCCCAAGCCAAGGTCACTCCCAATTGGCTCTGCCCTGTGTCCCTTCCCAGCCCAGAACCACGCCTGATTGGCTCCACACTAGATCCTTCCCCAACCCAGCGCCACTCCTGATTGGCTCTGCGCTCGATCCCGCCCCCAACCCGGCCTGGCTCCTGATTGGCACCAGGCCTACCCAGAATGACTCCTGATTGGCTGAAGACTGGATCCTGCCCCAGCCCGGCCTGGCTCCTGATTGGCCCAGCCCTTCCCAGAACGCCCCCTGATTGGCTGAAGACCGGATCCCGCCCCCGCCCGGCCCGACTCCCCACTGGATGGAAACCGGATCCGCCCCTCCAATCCAACGTCACTCCCGATTGGATCCTGGCCGGATCCCATCTCGACCCAGAGTCGCTGCTGGCCGGGTGGAGGCCGGATCCCCCCCAGCTCGCTCCTGATTGGCCGAGGACTTGGTCCCGCCGCGAATCGGTGGCCCAGGATTGGCCTGGCAGCCACCTCGCCCCGCCCAGCGCCGCTCCTGATTGGCCCGGCACTGGATCCCAGCTCGCCCGGACGCTGCTCCCCATTGGCTCCTGCCCCTGCAGCATGCCGCTCCTGATTGGCCGAACACTGGATCCCAGCTCAAGGGGAACCCGTTCCTGATTGGCTCAACGCTGGCTCCCAACCCAACCGGAGGTCGTTCCCGATTGGCTTGAGTCTCGATCCTGCCCCGCCCCCTGCCCCCTTCTGATTGGCTCGAGCCCAGATCCCACATCCCCGCAGCTCACTCCTGATTGGCTCGAGACCAGATCCTGCACCGCTGCAGCTCGCTCCTGATTGGCTCGAGACCAGCTCCTGCCCCCGCTCCTGATTGGCTGACCACTGGACCCCACCTCAACAGGAACCCGCTCCCCATTGGCTGACCACCGGCCCCCGCCCCTACAGGAACTCGCTCCCGATTGGCTCGCGAGCGGATCCCACTCCGCCATCGCTCCCCATTGGCCGGAGCCCCCTTCCTGCCCCGCCCAGCCGCCGCCTCCGCCCCCATTGGCCAAACGCCAGCCCCGCCCCGCTCCCATCCTCCCTCCCCATTGGCCGGCGACCGGATCCCGCCCCAGCGGCGCCCCCTCCCATTGGCCGGCGGCCGGATCCCCCCGGCCCCGGTAGTGCAAAAGTCCCCGGGGGCACGCGAGCGGCGCCAAGGGGGAGGGGGGGGGCGGTGCCCCCAGGACCCCCCCTCCCGGAGGCCAAAGTGCAAAATTTGGGGGGGGGGGCTCCCTGTAAAGGGGGGGGGGGGCTCCGTGCCCCTCGCTGTGCTTTTCGCTCGTAAAAACGGGGCCGGGGGGGGACGGCGGTGACGGCACGGGGGGGGCGACGACGATATGGGGCGGCGACGACGATATGGGGGGGCGACGACGATACGGGGTGGGGGGGAACACGATATGGGGGTAACGACGACACGGGGGGGGCGACAATGACGATACGGGGGGGGACGATGACGATATGGGGGGGACGATGACAACGGGGGGGCAATGACGGTATGGGGGGGTACGACGGCGATACGGGGGAGCTGATGACGATAGGGGGGGGTTGATGACGTAATGGGGGGCTGATGACAATATGGGGGGGCTGATGACGTAATCGGGGGGGTCGATGACAAAATGGGGGAATTTTTGGGGCGGGGGGGCGGCGGCGGGCGAGGGGGGGGCGTGCGTGGGGCTGCCTGCGTGGTGCACGGGGGGGGGTGGGGGGTCTGTCCGCGGGTCTGTCTGTGTGTCGGGGGGGGGGCAATAAACGGGGAGGGGGGGTTTTGGGGGTGAGGGGGGGTCCCGGGGGGGGGGGCTCACAGTCAGCTGACGCGCTCGGGCACAGGCGTCCTGGTGTCGACCGCCTCGTCGCGGGGGGGGGGCCGGGGCACGGCCGCGCTGGGGGGGGGCGCCGCCGCCGAGGAAGAGGAGGAGGAAGAAGAAGAGGAAGAAGAGGAGGCCGGGGGGGGGGCAGTGTCTTTGTGCTCGGCCTCCCCCCGCGGTTTGTGGGGGGGGGGCGGCGGGGGGGGGTGAGTCTTAGCCGGCTCCTTGGCGCAGCCGTCGGGGGGCCCCCCCCGCTCCTCCGCGCGCCCCCCCCTGAGGTCCTGAGCCGGCCGCGGCGGGGGGGGGGCGGCGCTGGCGCTGTCCTGGGGCTCGGGGGGGGGGGGCGGCGGCGGCGGCAGCAGCGGCGGCAGCGGGGGGGGGGGGCGGCGGCGGGGGGGGCGGGGGGGGCGGCGGCGGCGGCGGGGGGGGGGTTCCCCGCTTGCCCCCCCGCCCTTTGGGGCTCCCCTCTTTGCTGCGCCGCCCGGGGCTGCGGGCGCTCCTGGGTCCCTTGGGGGTCCCCCCGCCGGGGGGGGGGGCGCCGCCTCCTCCGCCGCCGCCCCCCCCGGTGCCGCCGCGCTCGGGGGGGGCCGGGGGGGTCTCGGGGGGGGGGGGCGCCGCCGCCGCCTCGCGGGTTTTGCGCTTCTTGATGGGCAGCACCGTCTCCTGCACCGCCGGGGGGGCGGCCGCCGTCTTCTTCTTGGCTTCGGGGGGGGGCGAGCCGGCCGGGCCCCCCCCGCCGCTGCTTCCTCCTCCTCCGCCGCCGCCTCCTCCTCCTCCTCCTCCTCCTCCCGCGCCGCCGCCGCCGCCCCCCCCAGCGGCCCCCCCGGGCTTTCGGCCTCGCTTTTTGGGCACGGCGTGGCTGTCGGCGTCCGCCTTCCTCTTCCTCCCGGGGCGCTTGGCCGCCAGCACCGGGCCGGATTGGGGGGGGGGGGCGGTCACCGGTGCCCCCCCCGCCGCCGCCGTCGTCGTCGTCGTCGTCCCCCCCCCGGCGAAGGGCATCTTGACCAGCAGCTTGCCGGCGCTCTTCTCCATCGCCCGCTTCAGCGGCGTGCCCCCCCCGGCCTCCGCCGCCGCCGCCGTTTTGGGGCGCGCCGCCCCGCTGCCCTTGGGGCGCCCGCGTCCCCGTCCCGTGCCGGGGCTTTTGGGGGCTTTGGGTTTTTTGGGGGGCCGCTGCTCGCGCCGGGAGGGGCTCCCGCGCCCGGTGACGGTGAAGTCGAAGTCGTTGGGGTCCAGCGAGGTGTCGCCCACCTTCTCGAAGTAGGCGATCAGCTCCACCTTGGAGCGGAAGGCTTTCCCCTGCGGGCTGCCGCCACGAGGTTGGGGGGGGGGGGGGAGAGAAAAGAGAGCAAAAGGAGGGCGGTGATGGGGCGGGGGGGGCTCCGAGCACCCCCCCAGGACCCCCCCCCCCCAGCCCCGCACTCACTTGATCAGGTAGACGTCGTACTTGCCGGCCGAGCGCCCGGACTTGCGCTGCTTCAGCTTGCGGGTCCAGCCCTCGGGCAGCGTGGGGTCGTCGTACATGGGGCCGCGGTCGCGGATGATGGAGCGGCGCTGCTTGGGGGAGGCCGAAGGCTCCGGGGCGGCCGGCGCCGCCGCCCCCCCGCCCCCCCCGGGACCCTCCGAGCTCTCGGCTTTGCCCGCTTCCGCCGGTTCGGCCCCCGAGGGCTCGGGGGGTCGGGGGGGTCGCTGCCGTCGTCGTCGTCGTCGCGGCGCTGCTGCTCCTTGCGGGATTTCTTGGCCTTGGGGGGACGCTCCGGGAGGGCCGGCAGGGGCTCCTCCTCCGCCTGCTCTTCCCTGGGGGGACAGAGGAGGGGGGTTAGGGGGGGCGGGGGAACGAACCGGGGGGGGTCTGAGCCGGAACGGGAGAGTTCGGACCCAAAACGGGCGTGTTGGGACCCAAAACGGGAGCCTTCGGACCCGAAACGGGCGGCTTCTGCCCTGAAACAGGGGCCTTCTGCCCCAAAACAGGCATGTTCTAACCCAAAATAGGAGCCTTCGGACCCAAAACAGGTGGCTTCTGCCCCAAAAAAGGCACGTTCTAACCCAAAACGGGAGCGTTCGGACCTGAAACAGGCGGCTTTTGCCCTGACACGGGAGCCTTCGGACACAAAATGGGAGCATTCGGACTCAAAACGGGAGCCTTCAGACCCGAAACAGGCAGCTTCTGCCCTGAAACGGGGGCCTTCTGCCCCAAAACAGGCATGTTCTAACCCAAAATGGGAGCCTTCGGACCCAAAACAGGTGGCTTCTGCCCCAAAAAAGGCACGTTCTAACCCAAAAAGGGAGCGTTCGGACCTGAAACAGGCGGCTTTTGCCCTGAAACGGGAGCATTCGGACTCAAAACAGGAGCCTTCGGACCCGAAACAGGCGGCTTCTGACCCGAAACGGGAGCCTTCTGCCCCAAAACAGGCACATTCTAACCCAAAACGGGAGCCTTCGGACCCGAAACAGGCGGCTTTTGCCCTGAAACGGGCGCCTTCTGACCCGAAACGGGCACGTTTGGACCCCAAACCACCACCTTCTGCCCCAAAATAGGCACCTTTCACCCCCGAAGACGCACGTTTTGCCCCGGAACAGACGCTTTCTGCCCCAAAACCAGTTCCTTTTGACCTGAAACGGGCGCCTTCTGCCCCGAAACAAGTGCGCTTTAACTCCAAACCGGCGCCTTCCGCCCCAAAACGGGCACATTTTATCCAAAACAGGCACGTTTTGCCCCAAAACGGACCCTTTCTGCCCCAAAACAAGTGTGTTTTGACCCGAAACGGGCACCTTCTGCCCCAAAACTGCAGCATTTTGACCCAAAACAGGCGCCTCCCGCCCCAAACAGGTGCGTTTTGCCTCCAAGCAGGTGCACGTTAACTCGAAAGGACGCCTCCTGCCCCAAAACAGGCGGATTTTACCCCAAAATGGGCGCCTTCTGCCCCGAAACTGGCGTGTTTTGACCCGAAACGGACGCCTCTTGCCCCAAAACAAGCAGATTTTGCCCCGAAACAGGCCCTTTCTGCTCCGAAACACGTGCGTTTTCCCCAAAACAGGCGTGTTCTGCCCCAAAACAAGAGCCTTCGCACAGACCACACGCCTCCTGCCCCAAAACTCACGTCTTTTGCACCAAAATAAACACCTTCTGCCCCAGAACAGGCGCCTTTCACCCCAAAACGAGCCGCTTCTCCCGGAACACGCGTCTTTCGTCCCAAAACGAGCACCTTTCGCCCCAAAACCGGCGCCTTCTGCCTCGAAACGGACGTCTTTCAACGGACGCAGACTCCTTTTACCCCGAAACAGGCGTCTTTCGCCCCAAAAAAGGCACCTTTTGCCCCCAAACAGGCACGTTTCACCCCCAAACGGCTGCGTTTCGCCCCAAAACGGGCGCTTTTCACCCCCAAACGGGTGCATTTTGTCCCAAAAGGGGCGCTTTTCACCCCAAAATGGGCACTTTTCGCCCCCAAACGGGCGCGTTTTGCCCCCAAATGGGCACTTTTCACCCCCAAACGGGCGTGTTTTGCCCCAAAACGGGCGCTTTTCACCCCAAAATGGGCACTTTTCGCCCCCAAACGGGTGCGTTTTGCCCCCAAACGGGCGCGTTTTGCCCCAAAATGGGCGCTTATCGCCCCCAAATGGCGCGTTTTGCCCCAAGACGGGCGCTTTTCGCCCCAAAATGGGCACTTTTCGCCCCAAAACGGGCGCGTTTTGCCCCAAAACCCAGCCGCGGGACGAGCAGTGCGTTAACGCGCGTGGCTTATCGGGGGCGGAGGCCGGCGGCCTCCAGCAAAATTTGAGGACGCGGCCGGGAGCGGGCGGCCGCGCGGACACGGGACGGAGGCCGGAGGCCGCGTCTCCGGGGGGGCTCCGCGGAGGCCGGCGCCGGCTTTGCCCCGCGGACGCGAGGCCGAGCGGGAGGAGGCCGGCGGCACGGGGAGGCCGGCGGCACGACGACGACGCCAGCAGCGCAGGGAGGCCGGCAGGAGGAGGCTGGCGGCGTGCGGACGCGAGGAGGAGGAGGCCGGGGCCAAGAGGAGGCCGGCGGCGTGGGGACGGCAGCACGAGGAGGCCGGCGGCGCGGGGACGCGAGGAGGCGGAGGCCGGCGGCGTGGGGAGGCCGGCAGGAGGCTGGTCGTGTGGGGAGGCCAGCGGCACGGGGAGGCCGGCGGGAGGAGGTCAGCAGCACGGGGAGGCCGGCACGAGGACGCGAGCAGGCGGAGGCCGGCGACACGAGGAGGCCGGCGGCGCGGGGAGGCCGGCACGCGGAGGCCGGCGTCGCGGGGACGCGAGCAGGCGGAGGCCGGCGACACGAGGAGGCCGGCGGCGCAGGGAGGCCATCGGGAGGAGGCCGTCGGCAGGCGGAGGCCGGCACCGGGCCGGTGGAGGCCGCGGGTCCGGGCGCCGCGGGCGACGAGCTCGGCGCGGCCTCGGCCTCGCGACGGCAGCGGGGCGACGAGAGCGCGGCCGCCGCGGGATTTGGGGCGAAAAGGCGGGGTTTTGGGGCAAAAAGACAGGGTGCCGGGGCACGGGGTGCGGCCGGGGCCGTCGGCGCGAGGCCAGGGAGGCGGGAGGAGGAT
>NW_028154192.1:35147-66464 GCF_964211835.1 Anser anser
CCGCGGGATTTGGGGCGAAAAGGCGGGGTTTTGGGGCAAAAAGACAGGGTGCCGGGGCACGGGGTGCGGCCGGGGCCGTCGGCGCGAGGCCAGGGAGGCGGGAGGAGGATATTTCGGGGGAAAATCGGGGGGTTTTGGGTGCGGGACGGGGCTGCGCGGCTTAGCGTGAGGACGGCGTTTTGGGGCGAAACGCGGGGGTTTTGGGGCACGGGATGGGGCCGCACGCGTCAGCGTCCGGGCGACATTTTGGGGCGAAACGCTGCAATTTCGGGGCGTGGGACGGTACGCGCGCGTTAGCGTGGCGGCAGCGTTTTGGGGCAAAATCCTGCAATTTTGGGGCACTGGACGGGGCCGCACGTGGTAGCACGCGGACGACGTTTTGGGGCAAAACACCGCGATTTTGGGGCGTGGGACGGGCCGCGGGTGTTGGCGTGCGGACGAAGTTTTGGGGTAAAAAGCTGCGATTTCGGGGCGTGGGATGGGCCGCACGTGTTAGCGTGAGGATGGTGTTTTGGGGTAAAACGCCGCAATTTCGGGGCATGCGATGAGGCTGCGCGTGTTAGCGTGCGGACAGCGTTTTGGGGTAAAACACTGCGATTTCGGGGCCGGGACCAGGCCGCACGTGTTGGCGTGAGGGCACAATTTTGGGGTAAAATGCCGCAATTTTGGGGCACGCGACGAGGCCGTGCGTGTTAGCATGCAGACAAAATTTTGGGGTAAAAAGCCGCGATTTTGGGGCACGCGACGAGGCCGCGCGTGTTAGCGTGCGGACAGCATTTTGGGGTAAAAAGCTGCGATTTCGGGGCCGGGACCGGGCCGCGAGCGTCAGCGTGCGGCCGAGGTTTTGGGGCAAAACGCCGGCTTTCGGGCGGCGGAGGGGGCGTGAGCGGCCGCGCAAACTTTTGGGGCAAAACCCCGGGATTTCGGGGCACCGGCCAGGCCTGCGGGTGCCGCCCGGAGGCGGGCGTTTTGGGGCAAAACGCCGCGATTTCGGGGGCCGGGGGGGGGGGGGGGAAGGAAAACAGCAGAGTTAGGGGGCGGGGGCCGGGCGCGCGCGCGGCGTTTTGGGGTGAAAAGCGCGGGGATTGGGGCCGGGGGGGGGGAAGGGGGCGGGCCGGGGGGGGGCGGGAAATTTGGGGGGGGGCTGAGGGTTTTGGGGGGGAGCCGGGGGCTTGGGGGGGGGGCGAGGGGTTTGGGGGGGGCCGGGGGTTTTGGGGGGGGTCCGGGGGATGGGGGGGGGCTGGGGGTTTTGGGGGGGGTTCAGGGTTTTGGGGGGGGGGTCCCGGGTTTGGGGGGGGGCTGTGTGTTTTGGGGGGGGTCCGGGGGTTTTGGGGGGGCCCGGGGGTTCGGGGGGGGGTCTGAAGGTTTTGGGGGGGGTCCGGGGGTTTCATGGGGGGGGTCCCGGCGCCGGGGGGGCCCCGTTCTTGGCGGGGGGGGCCCTCCCCGGCTGATGACGCACTCACCGCCCCCCCCGCCCCCCCCCTCCCGGGGGGGTCCCGCCGCTTCCCCCGCCCCCCCCGCCCCCCCCCGGACCCGAGGGGAGGGGCCCACGGGGGGGGGGGTCCGAGAGGGGGGGGGGAGGGGGCTGAGGGGGGGGGGCTCAGGGGGGAGGGGGGGGGTCAGAGGGGGGGGGGCTCGGGGGGGGGGGCACAAGGGGAGGGGGGGGGGAGGCGCGGGAGGCGCGCGCCGGTCCCGTCCGCCCCCCCCCCCCCCCACCCAGAGCGGGGGGGGGGGGGCCGCGCGGTGCCGCCCCCCCCCGGCCGCCGCCCCCCCCTCCTTCAGAGCCCCCCCCCCCGCGATCGGGGCCCCCCCCCCGCTCACAGCCGCTCCTCGCCGCCGCTCGGCGCCGCCGCCATTTTCTTCGCAGCGAAGGAACCCGCGGGGGGGGGGGGGGGAAGGAGGGGGGGGGGGCCCCGAACCGAGCCGAGGAGGAAACCCGGAGCGGGCCCCCCCCCCCGCCGCGCGCCGATTGGCCCCGCGGCGCGTCGCTCAAGGCGGCGCCGCGCGGCGATTGGCCGGCGGGGCGCCCCCCGTGGGCGGGGCCCGCGCGGCGGCGGCGGCCGTTGGAATTGGCGGAAGCGCTGTCAGTTACGGCGCCCCCCCACCCCCCACCCCGCCGCCGGGGGGCGGGGCCGGCGGAGCGCGCGCGGCGGGCGATTGGCCGGCGGCCGGGACGCGGCGCTCCCATTGGCGGCGGCGACGCCCGTCGCGGCCCCCGCGGGGAGGGGAGGGGGGAGGGGGCAGCGCGCCGCGCTCCCTGCGGGGCTGGGCCGGGTTTGAAATTTAACGGCCGCAACGGCCGCCGGGCCACGCCCCCTCCGCGCGCCGGGCCACGCCCCCCCGGCCGGGCCACGCCCCGCAGCACCGGGGGGCGGGGGGGGGGGGGCACCGGGACGGGCCCGCGGGGGGCTCTGGGAACCCCCCGAGGGGGGCGAGGGGGAACCGGGGGGGGCCGGGGGGCGTTAACGGGGGCTCGGGGGGGGCTCTGGGGGCACCGGGACCCCCCGCGGGGCGTTTAGGGGCACCGGGGGGGGCTTTGGGGGGAGGTCGGGGGCACCGGGACCCCCCCCCGGGGGCTTTAGGGGCGTTGGGATGACCCCAAGGGTCACCAGGACCCCCCCTTGGGGGCTTTAGGGTCACCAGGACCCCCCCTCAGGGGCTTTAGGGACACCGGGACCCCCCCCGGGGGGCTTTAGGGTCACTGGGACCCCCCCACAAGGCCGTTAGGGGCGCTAGGATGACCCCAAGGGTCACTGGGACCCCCTCACGGGGGCTTTAGGGGCACCGGGACCCCCCCTCAGGGGCTTTAGGAGCGCTAGGATGACCCCAAGGGTCACCGGGACCCCCCCCCGGGACCTTTATGGGCACTGGGATCCCCCCACGGGGGCTTTAGGGGCACCGGGACCCCCCCACGAGGGCTTTAGGGGTGTTGGGATGACCCCAAGGGTCACTGGGACTCCCCCTCGGGGGCTTTAGGGTCACCAGGACCCCCCCACAGGGGCTTTAGGATCACCAGGACCCCCCCACGGGGCCTTTAGGGGCACCGGGACCCCCCTCGGGGGCTTTAGGGGCACCGGGACCCCCCCACGGAGCTCTTAGGGTCACCAGGACCCCCCCTCAGGGGCTTTAGGGACACCGGGACCCCCCCCGGGGGGCTTTAGGGTCACTGGGACCCCCCCACAAGGCCGTTAGGGGCGCTAGGATGACCCCAAGGGTCACTGGGACCCCCTCACGGGGGCTTTAGGGGCACCAGGACCCCCCCTCAGGGGCTTTAGGAGCGCTAGGATGACCCCAAGGGTCACTGGGACCCCCCCTGGGGGCTTTAGGGGCACTGGGACCCCCCCATGGGGCCTTTAGGGTCACCGGGACCCCCCCACGGGGGATTTAGGGGTGCTAGGATGACCCCAAGGGTCACCGGGACACCCCCACGGGGGCTTTAGGGGCACCGGGACCCCCCTACGAGGCCTTTAGCGTCACTGGGACACACCCATGGGGGCTCTTAGGGTCACTGGAACCCCCCACGGGGCTCTTAGGGGCACCGGGACTCCCCCACGGAACCTTTAGGGTCACCAGGACCCCCCCACGGGGCCTTTAGGGGCGCTAGGATGACCCCAAGGGTCACCGGGACCCCCCCCGTGGGGGCTTTAGGCTCACCAGAACCCCCACACGGGTCCCTTAGGGTCACCGGGTCCCCCAAGGGGCCTTTAGGGTCACCGGGGGGGGCTCTGGGAGGAGGTTGGGGGCACCGGGACCCCCCCGTGGGGTCTGAGTGGGCACCGGGACCACCCCACGGGCACCTGGACCCCCCCACAGGGGCTTTACGGGCACTGAGGGGGCTCTGGGGGGCTTTGGGGGCACCGGGACCCCCCCCACGGGCACCGGGACCCCCCACGGGGCCTTTAGGGTCACCGGGACCCCCCCACGGGGGCTTTAGGATCACCGGGACCCCCCCTCGGGGGCTTTAGGGGCACTGGGACCCCCCACGGGGGCTTTAGGGGCTCTGGGACCCCCCCACAGGGCCTTTAGGGTCACCGGGACCCCCCCACGGGGGCTTTAGGGGCACCGGGACCCCCCCACGGGGGTTTATGGGTCCCGCAGCCCCCCCATTCCCCCCCAGCAGCTGCCACCCTCTGCCCCCCCCCCCGCTGACGTCCCCTCGCCCCCCCCGGGGGTCCCGCGCCCCCCGCCCCGTAATCGCTCAGCTCCGGTCCCGATTTAGCCCTAATCCCCCCGGATCGGCCTCGTTAACACCCGGCCGCTAACGAGATTAGGGGGGGCTCGGCCCAACCGGGGGGGGGGACGCGGGGCAGGCCGGGAGGTGTAGTCCTGGGGGGGCAACGGGGGGGTCCGGAGGGGTTTTGGGGAGAAATGGGGGGATTTTGGGGTTGTGGGGGGGTTTTGGGGGGGGGGGGATTTGGGGTGCGGGGGGAGGGGTAATGGGATTGGGGGGGGGTCTGGAGTGGTTTTGGGGGAAAAGGGCGGGATTCGGGGTGTGGAGGTTAATGGGGGGATTTGGGGCGGGGGGGGAATTTGGGGTGCGGGGGGGGTTTGGGGTGCGGGGGGTACTTGGGGGGATTTGGGGTGCAGGGGGTTAATGGGATTTGGGGGGGGGCTGGAGTGGTTTGGGGGGAAAATGGGGGGATTTGGGGTACGGGGGGAACTGGGGGGATTTGGGGTGCAGGGGGTTAATGGGGCGAATTGGGGGGGTTGGGGGGTTAATGGGGTGCAGGGGGTATTGGGGTGATTTGGGGGATGGGGGGGTTATTGGGCAATGGGGGTAAAGGGGTGATTTGGGGGGGAATTGGGGGGATTTGGGTTCACGGGGGGGGAGTTTTGGCAGAATTTGGGGGCGTGGGAGGAAAATGGGGGGGCCAGGAGGGGGCCTCGGGGCGCAGGCGGCACCGGGACAATTCGGGGTCCGCAGCGGGATTTTGGGGGGCGCTGGAGGAATTGTGGGGTGCGGGTGGGAACGGGGCTATTAAAGGGGATTGGGGGCAATTCGGGGGTGGGGGGGTCGGGGAGGGTGTGAGGGGGGGGCCGGTGCCCCCCCCGCCCCCCCAAGCAGGCGCTAATCGGGGCTGGGGCGCGATTAGGAGCCCCCAAAGCGGCTTTGGGGCGGCTCAGCCCGGCTTGGCCGGCGCGGCGGCGGCTCAGCCCGGCTCAGCCCCGCTTGGCCGCGGGCTCAGCCCCGGGGGGGGGCCCGGCCCCCGCCCCCCCGCCCCCCCCGGCCCCCACCCTATAAAGGGCCCCGCGCCGGCCCCCCGCCCGCCCGCCCGCGGGGTCTTCGTCCCCGGCCGTCGCCTTCGTCCCCCGTTGGGGCGGCCTCGTCCCCACCCGTGGGCTTCGTCCTTACCGCGCGTCTTCATCCCCGCCCGTTGTCTTCATCGCCCTTCGTTGCGCCTCCATCCCGCGCCGCTGCCTCCGTCCCTGTCCGTTGTCT
Source organism: Anser anser (assembly GCF_964211835.1). Lineage (NCBI taxonomy): Eukaryota > Metazoa > Chordata > Aves > Anseriformes > Anatidae > Anser > Anser anser. The sequence goes on from NW_028154192.1 coordinate 40,588, forward strand.
TCATCCCAGTTTGTTGCGTCCTCGTCCCTACCCGTTGTCTTCGTCCTCAACCGTTGTCTTCATCCTCGTCTGTTGTCTTCATCCCCATTTGGTGCGCCTTCATCCCCAACCATAGTCTTCATCCCTACCGGTCTTCTTCAACCCTAACCGTTGTCTTCGTTCCCCTCCATTGTCTTCGTTCCCCTCCATTGTCTTTGTCCCTCTCCGTTGTCCTCGTCCCCCTCCATTGTCTTCATCCCCATCCATAGTCTTCATCCCTACTGGTCTTCTTCAACCCCAACCGTAGCCTTCAACCCAACCCTTGTCTTCATCCCCATTTGCTGCGTCTTCATCGCTCCCCGTTGTCTTCATCCCGATCCGCAGTCTTCATCCCTACCGGTCGGCTTCATCCCCAACCGTTGTCTTCATCCCTACCCACTGTCTTCATCCCCACTGGTCTTCTTCATCCCCAGCCATTGTCTTCATCGCTCCCCGTTGTCTTCAACCCTATCCGTAGTCTTCATCCCTACCGGTCGTCTTCATCCCCGCCCGCTGTCTTCATCCCCATTTGTTGCGTCTTCATCCCCAACCACTGTCTTCGTCCCCACCCGTTGTCTTCATCCCCACCCGTTGTCTTCATCCCCATCCATAGCCTTCATCCCCACTGGTCTTCCTCACCCCCCACCCGCTGCCTTCACCCTCACCCACCGTCTTCACCCCCGTTCCCCGCGTCCCGCTCCCGCTCCCCGCCATGCGCCAGCCGCAGCCGGCGCGGGACGAGCTCCCGGAGGACTTCTACATCCCGATGGCGCTGGACGCGCCCAACCTGACGGCGCTCAGCCCCTTCCTGGTGCCGCAGACCCACCTGGGCAGCCCGGGGGTCTTCCGGGGGATGTCGGTGTTCATGTTCGTGCTGATCGCGCTGGGGGTGCCCATCAACAGCCTCACCATCTTCTGCACCGCCAAGTACAAGAAGCTGCGCTCGCACCTCAACTACATCCTGGTCAACCTGGCGGTCTCCAACCTCCTCGTCATCTGCGTCGGCTCCACCACCGCCTTCTACAGCTTCTCCCAGATGTACTTCGCCCTGGGGCCCACTGCCTGCAAGATCGAGGGCTTCGCCGCCACCCTGGGAGGTAGCGGGGGGCGCGGGGACGTGGGGACGTCGGGGTGCAGGGACGCAGGGCGTTGGGACGTGGGGGCGTTGGGACACGGGGATGTGGGGACATGGGGACGTTGGGACACAAGGACGCAGGGCATTGGGACGTGGGGACGTTGGGCCACGGGGACGTTGGGGTGCGGGGACGTTGGGACACGGGGATGTGGGGACACGGGGACATTGGGGTGCGGGGACACTGGGCCACGGGGACAGAGGGAGTTGGGACGTGGGGACATTGGGACACGGGGACATTGGGGTGCAGGGATGTTGGGACACGGGGATGTGGGGACACGGGGACGTGGGGCATTGGGTGTGTGGGACATGGGGACGTTGGGACACAGGGCATTGGGACATGGGGACGCGGGGACGTTAGACACGGGGACGTTGGGACGCGGTGACATTGGGACATGGGGCATTGGGTATGTGGGACGTGGGGACGTTGGGACATTTGGACGCAGGGAGGTTGGGACACGGGGACATTGGGATGTGGGGACAAGGGGACATTGGGACGTGGGGACGTTGGGACACGGGGCATTGGGATGCGGGGACGTGGGGATATGGGGACGCAGGGACATTGGACATGGGGATGTTGGGACGTGGCGACATGGGGCATTGGGTTTGTGGGACGCGGGGACATTGGGATGTGGGGACATTGGGACATGGAGCATTGGGATGCAGGGCATGGGGACGCGGGGACGTTGGACATGGGGACATTGGGACACGGGGACGTGGGGACATTGAGAGAGACATTGGGACAGGGGGACATTGGGACACAGGGACATTGGGACGCGGGGACAAGGGGACGTTGGGACATGGGGCACCGGGTGTGCGGAACACGGGGACATGGGGATGCGGGGAGGTTGGGATGGATGCGGGGACGTGGGGACATCGGGTGTTGGGTGTGTGGGACATGGGGATGTGGGGACGTTGGGATGTGGGGACGTTGGGGGTGTGGGGACACGGGGTGTGGGGACATCAGGACATGGGGAATTTGGGGGTGTGGGGACGTTGGGCGTGGGGACGTTGGGTCCGTGTGGATGTGGGGCACGGGGGACACCGGCGCGTGGGGACGTGAGGATGCAGAGACTACCGGGGACAGGGGGACGTGGACATGGGGCCGTGGGGACATATGGATATAGGGCCATAGGGATACAGGGCCACAGGGACATACGGATATAGGGCCACAGGGACATAGGGATATAGGGCCACGGGGACGCAGGGATATGGGGCCGTGGGGCCATGGGGCCGCGGGGCCGCGGGCACAGGAGGACGCGGTGCCGCCCGCAGGCATGGTGAGCCTGTGGTCGCTGGCGGTGGTGGCCTTCGAGCGCTTCCTGGTGATCTGCAAGCCCCTGGGCAACTTCACCTTCCGGGGCAGCCACGCGGTGCTGGGCTGCGCGGCCACCTGGGTGCTGGGGCTGGTGGCCTCGGCGCCGCCGCTCTTCGGCTGGAGCAGGTGGGGGCCGGCCGGGGGGGGGGGGGGGCACCGCGGGGGCAGGGGGCGCGGGGCCGGTGCCAGTGTGGCCGTCGCCGCCCCCAGGTACATCCCCGAGGGGCTGCAGTGCTCGTGCGGCCCCGACTGGTACACGACGGGCAACAAGTGGAACAACGAGTCCTACGTCCTCTTCCTCTTCTGCTTCTGCTTCGGCGTGCCCCTCACCATCATCGTCTTCTCCTACGGGCGCCTGCTCATCACGCTGCGCGCCGTGAGTGCCGCCGGGGGGGTGCGGGGGGGTCACTGGGGGGGGTCACTGGGGGGTCTTTGGGGCTGGGTGGGGGTCATTGGGAGTCATTGGGTGTCATTGGGTGTCATTGGGGGGTCATTGGGGCTGGTTGGGTGTCACTGGGAGTCATTGGGTGTCATTGGAGGGTCATTGGGGCTGGTTGGGTGTCACTGGGGGTCACTGGGTGTCATTGGGACTCATTGGGTGTCATTGGGGGGGTCATTGGGGCTGGTTGGGGGTTACTGGGGGGTCATTGGGTGTCATTGGGGCTCGTTGGGGTTCATTGGGAGTCATTGGGGGGCCATTGGGTGTCATCGGGGCTCGTTGGGGGTCACTGGGGGTCATTGGGTGTCATTGGGGCTCATTGGGAGGCACTGGGGTGTCATTGGGGCTCGTTAGGTGTCATTGGGGGGTTATTGGGGCTCATTGGGCTTCATTGGGAGTCAACTGGGGGTCATTGGGGCTGGTTGGGTGTCACTGGGGGGTCATTGGGTGTCATTGGGGCTGGTTGGGGGTCATTGGGGGTCATTGGGAGTCATTGGGCGGCCATTGGGTGTCACTGGGGGGTCATTGGGGCTGGTTGGAGGTCATTGGGTGTCATTGGGCGGCCATTGGGTGTCACTGGGGGGTCATTGGGGCTGGTTGGAGGTCATTGGGTGTCATTGGGCGGCCATTGGGAGGTCATTGGGGCTGGTTGGGTGTCACTGGGGGTCATTGGGGGGTCATTGGGAGTCATTGGGGCATCATTGGGGGGTCACTGGGTGTCACTGGGGGATCACGGGGCACCACTGGGGGTTCCTGAGCACCATGGGGCGCCACTGGGTGGCACTGGGAGCCCTTGGGGTCACTGGGGTGCCGCTGGGGGTCGCTGAACGCCACCGGGAGTCAGGGGGTGTCAGTGGGGGTCACCGGGCGTCGTTGGGGTGCCACCGGGAGTCCTCGGGGCATTGTTGGGGTGCCACCGAGGGGCACCGGCCATCGCTGGGGGGCACTGGGGGCCACTGAGGGTCACTGGGGGTCACTGGGGTGCCCTTGGGAGTCACTGGGGCGCCGTTAGGGGTCGCTGGGGGACATGGGGGCACCGCTGGCTGCCATTGGCTGTCCCCGGGCACCCCCCGCCCCGTGCCCCCTGCGCGCGGCGCAGCGCCGACCCAGACGGAGGCGGGGGCGGTGCCGGGGCCTTTATTGGGGAGGTGGGGGGACACCGGTGACGTCATCGCCGTGACGTCATCGGTGTGACGTCATGGCTGTGACGTCATGGCTGTGACGTCAGCGCTGTGACGTCACGGCCCCAGTGCCGGTGGCGCTGTCTCAGGGCGTCCCCGTGGTGACGTCACTTCCCCTTGTGCCCGCGGTGGTGATGTCACGTCCCCGCGGTGATGACGTCACTTCCCCTGTCATGATGTCACGGCCCCACGTGACCCGACGGTGGTGACACCATGCCCCCGCGGTGACGATGTCACGCCCCTGTGGCGCTGATGTCACGTCCCTATGATAATGACGTCACGTCCCCGCGTGTCCCCACGGCACTGCTGCCACGTCCCTGCGGTGATGATGTCACATCCGGTGGCAATGACGTCACGCCCCCACGGTGCTGATGTCACGTCCCCGCGTGTCCCCAAGCAATGAGGTCCCCTCCCCGTCACGATGACGTCACATCCCGCGGCAGTGACGTCACATCCCGCACCAGTGACGCCCCGCCCCGTGGCAGGGATGCTCCCTCCCACATCAGTGACGTCACCCCCTGCTCGATGACGTCACACCTTGTGTCAGTGTCCCACTCCCTGGCAATGACGTCACCCCCCGGTCAATGACGTCACCCCCCCCATGTAAATGGCGTCCCATCCCATATCGATGACGTCACGCCCCACGCCAACGACGCCCTGTGCCGTACCTTATCGATGACGTCACGCCCCACGCCGATGATGTCACAGCCCACATCGATGACACCACACTGTGTGTCAGTGACGTCACGCCCCACGTCAACGATGCCCTGCCCCACGTCAATGACGTCACACTGTATGTCAATGATGTCACGCCCCACGTCAGTGACACCCTGCCCCACGTCAATGATGTCACACCCCACGCCCATGATGTCATGTGCCATGTCAGTGACGTCATGCCCCATGTCAACGACGCCCTGCCCCACGTCAATGATGTCACGCTGTATGTCAATGACGTCATGCCCCATGTCAGTGACGTCATGCCCCACATCGACGCCGCCCTGCCCCACTTCGACGCCGCCCTGCCCCACGTCAATGACGTCACGCCCCACGTCAATGACGTCACGCCCCATGTCCATGACGTCACACTGTATGTCAATGACGTCACGCCCCGTGTCAGTGACATCATGCCCCACGTCAATGATGCCCTGCCCCATGTCAGCGATGTCACGCCCCATGTCCATGACGTCACACCGTGTGTCAATGACATCATGCCCCATGTCAACAACGCCCTGCCCCACGTCAACGACGTCACACTGTATGTCAATGACGTCACACTGTATGTCAATGACGTCACGCCCCACGTCAATGACGCCCTGCCCCACGTCAACGACGTCACACTGTATGTCAATGACGTCACACTGTATGTCAATGACGTCACGCCCCACGTCAATGACGCCCTGCCCCACATCAACAACGTCACACCCCACGTCAACGGCGTCACGCTGTATGTCAATGACGTCACGCCCCATGTCAACGACGTCACGCCCCACGCCAGCGCCGCCCCGCCCCGCGCCTTACCGTTGCCGTCCCGCCCGCGGCAGGTGGCGCGGCAGCAGGAGCAGTCGGCCAGCACGCAGAAGGCGGAGCGCGAGGTGACCAAGATGGTGGTGGTGATGGTGCTGGGCTTCCTGCTCTGCTGGGCGCCCTACACGGCCTTCGCGCTCTGGGTGGTGACGCACCGCGGGCGCAGCTTCGAGGTGGGGCTGGCCTCCGTGCCCTCCGTCTTCTCCAAGTCCTCCACCGTCTACAACCCCGTCATCTACGTCCTCATGAACAAGCAGGTGGGCGGGGCCGCGGGGGGCGGGGCCTAAAGGGGTGGGGCCTAAAGGGGCGTGGTCAAATGGGGGGCGTGGTCAAATGGGGGCGGGTCTAATGGGGCGGGGTTAACGGGGTGGGGGCAGGCTGGGGGTGGCGCCCAGCAGCACCCAATGAGGTTCTGTGACACCCAGTTACTCCCAGTGGTACCCAGTAAGGTCCCAGTAAGGTCCCAGCAGCATCCATTAAGAGCCCAGTAAGGTCCCAGCAGCACCCAGTAAGGTCCCAAGGCACCCAGTTACTCCCAGTGACACCCTGTTACTCCCAGTGACACCCAGTAAGGTCTCAGTGACACCCCGTAAGGCCCCAGTTAGGTCCCAGGGCACCCAGGAAGGTCCCAGTGAGGTCCCAGGGCACCCAGTTACTCCCAGTGACACCCAGTAAGGTCCCAGTGACACCCAGTAAGGTCCCAGTGAGGTCCCAGAGCACCCAGTCACTCCCAGTGGCACCCAGCAAGGTCCCAGCAGCACGCAGTGAGCCCAGTAAGCTCCCACTGACACCCAGTAAGAGCCCAGTAAGATCCCAGCAGCACGCAGTGAGGTCCCAGTAGCACTCAGTCGCTCCCAGTAAGACCCCAGCAACCCCCCACTGACATCCCCATGACATGCCCCAGTCCCCCCAGCCCCTCCCAGCCCCCCCCAGTCCCTCCCAGTCCTCCCAGTCCCCCGCAACGACAGCAGTAGGGGCCACCCCACCGGGCCAGGGTCACCCTGTGGGTCTCGGAGCTGCTGTGGGTTGCGGTGTTGCTATGGGTCACGGTACCTCTATGGGTCTCAGAACCGCTATGGGTCATGGTGCTGCGGGTGACAGTGTTGCTATGGGTCACGGTGCCTCTATGGGTCGCGGTGCTGTGGGTCGCGGTACCCCTATGGGTCGCGGTACCTCTACGGGTCGCGGTACCTCCATGGGTCGCGGTACCCCTATGGGTCGCGGTGCTGTGGGTCACGGTACCTCTATGGGTCGCGGTGCCCCTATGGGTCGCGGTGCTGTGGGTCACGGTACCTCTATGGGTCACGGTACCCCTATGGGTTGCGGTACTGTGGGTGACGGCGCCTCCATGGGTCGTGGTGCCCCTATGGGTTGCGGTGCCGTGGGTCATGGTGCCGTGGGTCGCGGTGCCTCCATGGGTCGCGTTACCTCTATGGGTCGCGGTGCCTCCATGGGTCGCGGTGCCTCCATGGGTCGCGGTGCCCCTATGGGTTGCGTTACCTCTATGGGTCACATTACCTCTATGGGTCGTGGTACCTCCGTGGGTCGCGGTGCCTCCGTGGGTGGCGGTGCCGCGGGTGACGTGGGGCTGGGTGCGGTGCCCGCAGTTCCGCTCGTGCATGCTGAAGCTGGTGTTCTGCGGGAGGAGCCCCTTCGGGGACGAGGACGACGTCTCGGGCTCCTCGCAGGCCACCCAGGTCTCCTCCGTCTCCTCCAGCCAGGTCTCGCCCGCGTAGGCTGCCCCACGGCGGGCCCTGCCCCACGGCGAGCCCTGCCCCACGGCGGGCCCTGCCCCACGGCGGGCCCTGCCCCACGGCGGGCCCTGCCCCACGGCGGGCTCAGCCCCACGGCGAGCCCTGCCCCACGGCGAGCCCTGCCCCACGGCGGGCCCTGCCCCACGGCGGGCTCAGCCCCACGGCAGGCCCAGCCCCAGCCCCACACCCCGGGCTCCCCCCCAGCAGCGTGGGGCTGCGGCCGCCCCCCAAGCGTGGGGTGCCCGCCGTGGGGCAGCCCCCCCCCCCCGTTGTACATAACCCCCGCGGCATTAAAGGCTGGAGACGCAGCCCCCGGCCCCACAAGTGTTTGTTGGGGGGCAGTGGGGGGGGGATGTGGGGTGGGGGGGCGGTGTGGGGCGCCCCACGGCGGGGGGGCCGCGCGGCCGAGTTCTGCTAGTAGTGAGCTCGCGGCAGGGACAGTTCAGAACTAGCGGAATTCCTGCCGCACGGCCCCACGGCGGGCACGGCCCCACGGCGCCCCACAGGACCCACGGCTGCCCCATGGAGCCCCACAGGACCCGCAGCCCCACAGCGTCGCCCCCCCTCCATGCGTCCCATGGGTCCCGCGGCTCCCCTGTGGGGCACGGGTTGGCCCCGCGGGTTCCCTGCCCCACAGCGGCCCCGCAGCCGCCCCATGGGTGCCCCCCCCTCGCCCCATAGAGCCCCGTAAGGGATCCAGCCCCACAGCGCCCCATAGCCGCCAACACCCGACAGCGCCCAGCCAGCCCCACAGCGCCCCGCAGCCACCTCTGCCCCATAGTGCCCCACAACCACCCCCACCCCACAGCACCCCACAACCACCATTGACCCATAGCACCCCACAACCACCCCTGCCCCACAGCGCCCATCTCCCCATGGCACTCAGCCAGCCCCACAGCGCCCCACAACCGCCATCACCCCACAACCCCCCCTGCCCTACATCACCCCACAACCGCCCCCACCCCACAGCGCCCCACAACCACCATTGACCCACATCACCCCACACCCCCCCCGCCCCACATCTCCCCACACCCCCCAGCACTTATCTGCCTCCATCTCCGGGCCCTCGGGGTGCTGTGGGGAGAGCACCTGGGGGGGGGCTCACGGACCGTGCCCCACAGCGCCCCACGGCCCCTGCCCCACGGCGCCCCACGCCCCGGCGGCCGCCCCACCGCTCTCCCCGTGCCCAGCCGGGCGCCCCCTTTTCCGCGCCGCCAGATTACGGCGGCCCCTGCCCCCCCCCCCCCCCCTAATCGCGCTCCCCCGGGGCGACCCCGAAAATCCCCGGATTAGGGGGGGGCGCAGCGGGATTAGGGGCAGCGCCCCACGGCAGCCGTGGGGCGGCCCCCGCCTCGGGGCCCCTCGTTAATCCCCTAATTGCTAATGAGGGCTTTGGGCTATTTTTAAGGGGGCTGGGGGCCGGGGGCGCCCCCCCTTCCCCCCCCCCCCCGCCCTACTTGGCCCCGTGCCGGTGCCCCCCGTGATGTAACCGTGGGGACCCACGGCGGACGCTGTGGGGCGGGAGGGGGGTGGGAGCCCCGCTATGGGGCTGGAGGGGGGCTGGAGCCCTGCTATGGGGCAGAAGTGGGGCAGGAGTGGGGCTGTAGCCCCGCTATGGGGCAGGAGGGGGGTGGGAGTCTCGCTATGGGGCGGGAGTGGGGCAGGAGTGGGGCTGGAGCCTCGCCGTGGGGCAGAGCAGAATGCCCGCTGTAGGGCATCCTATGGGGCTGCGCCCCCCAACCATGCAGGCCACCCCATGGCGTGCCCCATAGCGTCGGGCCCCCCAACCGTGTGGGGCTGCAGGCTGCCCCACAGCGTGCCCCATAGCGTCGTGCCCCATAGGGTCGAGCCCCATAGGGCTGAGCCCCCCAACCGTGTGGGGCTGCAGGCTGCCCCACAGCGTGCCCCATAGGGCCGAGCCCCATAGCGTCGAGCCCCATAGGGTCAAGCCCCCCAACCATGTGGGGCTGCAGGCTGCTCCACAGCGTGCCCCATAGGATCGTGCCCCATAGGGCCGAGCCCCCCAACCACATGGGGCTGCTGCCCACCCCATGGCGTGCCCCATAGGGTCAAGCCCCACAGCGCCGAGCCCCATAGGATCGAGCCCCACAGCACCGAGCCCCCCAACCATGTGGGGCTGCCGCCCACCCCATGGCGTGCCCCATAGGGTCGAGCCCCACAGCACCGAGCCCCACAGCGCTGAGCCCCATAGGATCGAGCCCCATAGGGCCGAGCCCCATAGGGCTGAGCCCCCCAACCACATGGGGCTGCCGCCCACCCCATGGCGTGCCCCATAGGGTCGAGCCCCATAGCGCCGAGCCCCATAGGGCCAAGCCCCATAGCGCCGAGCCCCATAGGGCCAAGCCCCATAGGGCCGAGCCCCCCAGGGCTGAGCCCCCCAACCAGGCGGGGCTGCCGGCCGCCCCATGGTGCGCCCCATAGCGCCGAGCCCCCCGCCCGTCCCTTGGGATTAGCGGCCGCCCTCGGCCCGGTCACCCCGGGCCCGTCCGGGTGACGCGGGGCCGCTGCCCCCCCCCCCCCCCCGCCCCCAATTAAGGGATCAGGGGGCGCGGGGGGGGCTGGGGGGGGGGGCGGGTAATCCGAGGGGGGGGATAAGAGCGGCCCCGGCGCCCCCGGCGGCGGCAGCACCATGGCGGCGGGCTGGGAGGCGGCGTTCGCCGCGCGCCGGCGGCACGAGGACGAGGACACGACGCGGGACAGCGTCTTCACCTACACCAACAGCAACAACACCCGCGGTGAGCGCGGCGCGGGCGGGCGGCGGCGGCGGTGGCCTTGCCTGGTGGCCGTGGCACCCGGCGGTGGCCTTGCCTGGTGGTGGTGGCACTCGGTTGCGTGGTTCCCTGGTGCCGGGGTCACTTGGTGCCGGTGTCACTGGGTTCCGTGGTTCCCCAGTGCCGGTGTCACTCGGTGGCCGTGTCACCCAGTTGCGTGGTTCCCTGGTGCCGGTGTCACCCGGTGCCGGTGTCACCTGGTGCTGGTGTCACTTGGTGCCGGTGTCACCGGGTTCCGTGGTTCCCCAGTGCCGGCGTCACCCGGTGGCCATGTCTCTTGGTGCCGGTGTCACCCGGTGCCGGTGTCACCTGGTGCTGGTGTCACTTGGTGCCGGTGTCACCAGGTTCCGTGGTTCCCCAGTGCCGGCGTCACCCGGTGGCCATGTCTCTTGGTGCCGGTGTCACCCGGTTGCGTGGTTCCCTGGTGCCGGTGTCACTTGGCGGGCACGTCACCCGGTGCTGGTGTCACCCGGTGCCAGTGTCACCCGGTGCCGGTGTTACCTGGTGTCGGTGTCACCCAGTTCCCCGGTGGTGGTGTCACCCGGTGGCACGGTTCTCCATTGATGGTGTCACCTGGTGCCGGTGTCACCCGGTGCCAGTGTCACCCGGTGGCCGTGTCACCCGGTGGCGTGGTTCCCCATTGGCGGTGTCACCCGGTGCTGGTGTCACCTGGTGCCTGTGCCAGCCGGTATTGGTGTCACCCGGTGCCAGCGTCACCCGTTGCTGGTGTCACCCAGTGCCGGTGTTACCTGGTGCTGGTGCTGCCTGGTTCCAGTGTCACCTGGCGCCAGTGTCACCCGGTACTGGTGCTACCCAGTATGTGTGTCACCCGGTGTTGGTGTCACCCGGTGCTGGTGCTACCCGGTTCCAGTGTCACCCGGTGCTGGTATCACCCAGTGCTGGTGTCACCCGGTTCCAGCGTCACCCAGTATTGGTGTCACCCGGTGTCAGCATCACCCGGTGCTGGTGTCACCCGGTGCCGGTGCTACCCAGTATTGGTGTCACTCGGTGTTGGCATCACCCGGTGCCAGTGTCACCCAGTGCCGGTGTTACCTGGTGCCAGTGCCACCCGGTTCCAGCATCACCCAGTACTGGCGTCACCCGGTGTCGGCGTCACCCGGTTCTAATGTCACCCAGTACTGGTGTCACCCGGTGTCGGCGTCACCCGGTTCCAGCGTCACCCAGTGCTGGTGTCACCCGGTGCCGGCGTCACCCCGGCGTCACCCGGTCGTGACGCGGTGCCGCCGCAGGTCCCTTCGAGGGCCCCAACTACCACATCGCGCCGCGCTGGGTGTACAACCTGACGTCGCTGTGGATGATCTTCGTGGTGGTGGCGTCGGTGTTCACCAACGGGCTGGTGCTGGTGGCCACCTGGAAGTTCAAGAAGCTGCGGCACCCCCTCAACTGGATCCTGGTCAACCTGGCCGTGGCCGACCTGGGCGAGACGGTGATCGCCAGCACCATCAGCGTCATCAACCAGATCTCGGGGTACTTCGTGCTGGGCCACCCGCTCTGCGTCGTCGAGGGCTACACCGTGTCCGCCTGCGGTGAGAGGGCGGGGGGAGGTGGGGGGTGTGGGGCTGGGAAATGGGGCACTGGGGGTGTGGGGCTGGGGGGTGTGGGGCTGGGGGGTGTGGGGCTGGGAGATGGGGCACTGGGGGGTGTGGGGCTGGGGGTGTGGGGCTGGGAGATGGGGCACTGGGGGGTGTGGGGCTGGGAGATGGGGCACTGGGGGTGTGGGGCTGGGGGGTGTGGGGCTGGGGGGTGTGGGGCTGGGAGATGGGGCACTGGGAGGTGTGGGGCTGGGGGGTGTGGGGCTGGGGGGTGTGGGGCTGGGAGATGTGGGGCTGGGGGTGTGGGGCTGGGGGGTGTGGGGCTGGGAAATGGGGCACTGGGAGGTGTGGGGCTGGGGGGTGTGGGGCTGGGGGGTGTGGGGCTGGGAGATGGGGCACTGGGGGGTGTGGGGCTGGGAGATGGGGCACTGGGGGGTGTGGGGCTGGGAGATGGGGCACTGGGAGGTGTGGGGCTGGGGGTGTGGGGCACTGGGAGGTGTGGGGCTGGGAGGGGGAAGTTTTGGGACACTGGGAATTGTAGGGCTGGGAGGTGTGGGGCTGGAGCTGGGAGATGTGGGGCACTGAGGGGTGTGGGGCTGGGAAATGTGGGGCTGGGAAATGTGGGGCTGGGAAATGGGGCACTGGGAGCGGGAAGTTTTGGGACACTGGGAATGATGGGGCTGGGAGCTGTGGGGCGCTGGGAGAAGTGGGGCTGGAAAACGTGGGGCTGGAAGCTGTGGGGCAGAGAGGCGTGGGGCTGGGAAGTAGAGGAGTGGGAGACGTGGGGCTGGGAAATGTGGGGCTGGGAAATGTGGGGCTGGGACCCACAGGGCGCTGAGAGCTGTGGGGCCGGGACCTGCGGGACCTCAGGGATGTGGGGCCAGGAACGGGCACACAGAGCGCCGTGGGGCCCAGATGTGGGGCAGGGAGCGAGGCAGCACAGCCACGGAGGGGGGGGCACGCACCGGGGGTCCGCGTGCCGTCGGTCTGCGCACCGTGGGTGGCAGCGCCGTGGGTCCCTGCGCCGTGGGTCCCCGCGCCGTGGGTCCCCGCGCCGTGGGTCCCCGCGCCGTGGGTCGCAGCGCCGCGGGCCGCCCCGCAGGCATCACGGCGCTGTGGTCGCTGGCCATCATCTCGTGGGAGCGCTGGTTCGTGGTGTGCAAGCCCTTCGGCAACGTCAAGTTCGACGGGCGGCTGGCGGTGGCCGGGATCCTCTTCTCCTGGCTCTGGTCCTGCGCCTGGACCGCGCCGCCCATCTTCGGCTGGAGCAGGTGGGGGGGGCCTGCCCCACGGCTGCCCCACGGCTGCCCCACGGCCACCCTATAGCCACCCCACAGCCTCCCCCATAGCTGTCCCACGGCTGCCCCATAGCTTCTCCATAGCTGCCCCATGGCCACTGTGTCCCATAGCTGCCCAATAGCTGCCCTGCCCCATAGGTGCCCCACGGCTGCCCCACAGCCACCCCACGGCCACCCTATAGCCTGCCCCACAGCTGTCCTGCCCCATAGCTGCTCCACAGCCGCCCCATAGCCACCCCATAGCCACCTCAGAGCCACCCCATGACCACCCCGTGCCCCATAGCCACCCCACAGCCACCCTATAGGCACCCCATAGCTGCCCCATAGCCACCCTGTGTCCCACAGCCACCCCATAGCCACCCCACGGCCACCCCATAGCCACCCCGTGCCCCATAGCCACCTCAGAGCCACCCCATGGCCACCTTGTGCCCCATAGCCACCCCATAGCTACCCCACAGCTGCCCCATAGCCACCTCAGAGCCACCTCGTGGCCACCCCGTGCCCCATAGCCACCCCATAGGCACCCCACAGCTGCCCCATAGGCACCCCATAGCTGCCCCACAGCCACCCCATGGCCACCCTATGGCCGCCCCGTGCCCCACAGCCACCCCATAGCCACCCTGTGCCCCACAGGCACCCCACAGCTGCCCCATAGCCACCTCAGAGCCACCCCATAGCCACCCTGTGCCCCACAGCCGCCCCATGGCTGCCCCACGGCCACCCCACGGCCGCCCCGTGCCCCCTAGCCACCCCCTAGCCGCCCCACGGCCGCCCCACGGCCCCACGCGCCCCGCGCAGGTACTGGCCCCACGGGCTGAAGACGTCGTGCGGCCCCGACGTGTTCAGCGGCAGCTCGGACCCGGGCGTGCAGTCCTACATGGTGGTGCTGATGCTCACCTGCTGCTTCTTCCCCCTCGCCATCATCGTGCTCTGCTACCTGCAAGTCTGGCTCGCCATCCGCGCGGTGAGCCCCCCCCAGGGACCCCCCCGGACCCCCCGGGACCCCCCCCAGGACCCCCAGCCCCTCCCGGCCCCACTGATTCCTTCCTGACCCCGATCCGCGCCCCGCTGCCCTCCCTGCCCCACTGATCCCCTCCCGCCCCACTGCCCCTGAGCCCCCCTTCCTGCCCCACTGACCCGCCCCCGCCCCACTGACCCCCATCCTCTCCTTCCTGCCCCACTGACCCCCTTCCTGCCCCGCTTCCCCCCCCCACTGATCCCTTCCCGCCCCACTGACCCCCCCTGCCCCACTAACCCCCCCCTGCCCCACTGACCCCCTTATTCTCTCCCCCCCCGATCCCCTCCTGCCCCACTGCCCCCAATCCCCCCCCACTGATCCCCTCCCGCCCCCCTGCCCCCCTGATCCCCCTCCCTCCCTTCCTGTCCCACTGCCCCCCAGCCCCACCGACCCCCCCCAGCCCCACTGACCCCCCTGCTCCCCCCCGCTGCCCCCCAGCCCTGTTGACTCCCCCCAGACCCCCTGATCCCCCCCACCCCCTACAGCCCCATTGACCCCCCCACACCCCATTGACCCCACCCCCACCCCATTAACCCCCCCAGCCCCACCGACCCCCTCACACCCCATTGACCCCCCCTCACCCCATAAACTCCCCCCAGCCCCACCGACCCCCCCCAGCCCCACCGACCCCCCACCCCCATTGACCCCCCCAGCCCCATTGACCCCCCCCAGCCCCATTGACCCCCCCACACCCCATTGACCCCCCCCAGCCCCATTGACCCCCCCAGCCCCACCGACCCCCCCCAGCCCCACCGACCCCCCCCACCCCATTACCCCCCCACACACCCCATTGACCCCACCCCCACCCCATTGACCCCCCCCAGCCCCATTGACCCCCCCACATCCCAGTGACCCCCATTAACCCCCCCCAGCCCCACTGTGTCCCCCCCCAGCCCCATTAACCCCCCCACACCCCATTGACCCCCCCATCCCCATTGACCCCCCCACACCCCATTGACCCCCCCCAGCCCCACCGACCCCCCCCAGCCCATTAACCCCCCCAGCCCATTAACCCCCCCACCTCCCCCAGCCCCATTAACTCCCCCCAGCCCCACTAATTCTCCCCCAGCCTCATTAACCCCCCCAGTGCCACTGCCCCCTCAGCCCCACCGACCCCCCCCAGCCCCACCGACTCCCCACACCCCATTGACCCCCCTCACCCCATTGACCTCCCCCAGCCCCATTGACCCCCCCAGCCGCATTGACCCCCCCCCACCCCCCATTAACCCCCCCAGCCCCATTGACCCCCCCACCCCCCCCACCCCATTAACCCCCCCCATCCCCATTAACTTCCTCCAGCCCCATTGACCGCCCCCCCCCAGCCCCATTAACCCCCCCCCGACCCCCCCCGGCCCCCCCCGCAGGTGGCGGCGCAGCAGAAGGAGTCGGAGTCGACGCAGAAGGCGGAGAAGGAGGTGTCGCGCATGGTGGTGGTGATGATCGCGGCCTACTGCCTCTGCTGGGGGCCCTACACCTGCTTCGCCTGCTTCGCCGCCGCCAACCCCGGCTACGCCTTCCACCCGCTGGCGGCCGCGCTGCCCGCCTACTTCGCCAAGAGCGCCACCATCTACAACCCCATCATCTACGTCTTCATGAACCGCCAGGTGCGGGGGGCGCGGGGCGGGGGTGTGGGGTGGGATGGGGGGCTGGGGGGCGTGGGGCAGGATGGGGAGTGGGGGTGGGGGGTGTGGGGCGGGATGGGGAAGGGGGCTGGGGGGTGTGGGGCAGGATGGGGGATGTGGGGTGGGCTGGGGAATGGGGCTGTGGGGCCGGGTGTGGGGCTGGGGGATGTGGAATGGGGCTGGGGGGTGTGGGGCAGGCTGGGGGGGCCACAAGAGATGTGGGGGGTGTGGGGTGGGATAGAGAATGGGGCTGGGGGGCATGGGGCAGGATGGGGGGCATGGGGTGGGATGGGGAATGGGGCTGGGGGGTGTGGGGCTGGGTGTGGGGTGGGGCGGGATGGGGAATGGAGCTGGGGGGTGTGGGTCGGGGCATTGGGTTGGGGCTGGGGGGTGTGGGGCGGGGTGGGGAATGGAGCTGGGGGGTGTGGGGCAGGATGGGGGGCCTGGTGTGGGGCTGGGGGGTGTGGGGTGGGCTGGGGAATGGGGCTGGGGGGTGTGGGGTGAGCTATGGGGTGAGGTGTGGGGCTGGGGGGTGTGGCACAGGATGGGGAACGGGGCTGGAGGGTGTGGGGCGGGATGGGGGGTGTGGGATGTGGGGCTGGGAGATGGGGGGTTGGTTGTGGGGTGGGGCTGGGAGATGTGAGGTGGGATGCGGAATGGGGATGGGGGGTGTGGGGCGGGATGGGGAATGGGGCTGGGCGATGTGGGGTGGGATGGGGGGCCGAGTGTGGGGCTGGGGGGTGTGGGGCGGGCTGTGGGAGATGTGGGTCACGGGGTGAAGACACGGAATTGGGATTGGGAATAGGGTAGGCTGTGGAGTGGGCTGTGGGGCAGGGGGACGTGGATGGGCTGGGGGCTGCGGGGTGGGGATGTGGGGCTGGGCTGGGGCTGGGGAACAAGGCTGGGGGCGGTGGGGCTGGGCCGTGGGGCCAGGACATGGGACGTGGGGCCGGGATGGAGGACAGGACGTGGGGCAGGGGGCTGTGGGGCTGAGGGCTGTGGGGCAGGGGGCTGCCGTGGGTTGTTGTGGGGCACAGTGTGGGGCTGGGGGCTGTGGGGCTGCCATGGGGCTGCTGTGGGGCCGGGCTGTGGGGCCAGGACCCAGGCTGTGGGGCAGGGACGTGTGGGGCACGGTGTGGGGCTGCCATGGGGCCGCCGTGGGTTGTTGTGGGGCACGGTGTGGGGCTGGGGGCTGTGGGGCCGCCACGGGCCAGGCCGCGGGCCCCGCCGCGCCCCTGACCCCCCCCGTTTCCCCCCGCCGCGCAGTTCCGTAACTGCATCCTGCAGCTGTTCGGCCGCAAGGTTGACGACGGCTCCGAGGTGTCCGCGTCCCGCACCGAGGTCTCCTCCGTCTCCAGCTCCTCCGTGGCGCCCGCGTAGGGCCGGGGCCGGCGGCGCCGCCTCCGGGGCCCGCTCCGGGGCCTAGGCCGCCGACTAGGCCGCGGCCGTCGCCATGGTTACCGCCCCGCTTCCCGCCCCGCCGTCGCCGCGGCAACGCCCCCGCCCCCCTGTACAGCCCCGCCCCCGCTGTAGCCAATAAAGGCTCGGACCTTCTGTAGCCCGCGGCCAATGGGGGAGCGGCGCTCCGGCGCGCCGCGCGGCGGTTGGCGAGCGGGGCTGTCCGTCTCCGCGAGGCCCCGCCCTCCCGCGGAGGGAGGGAGGGAGGGAGGGAGGGAGGAGGCGCCTCCTCCAATCGGCGCGGCGGGAGGATGCCGCGCGGTGATTGGCCGAGGCGGGGCGAGCGGGAAGCGGGCGGAGGGCGGCGATTGGCTGGGAAAAGGGCGGGAGCGGCGCGCGCCGCCCTGAGGGAAAAGGGCGGGAACGGCGCGTGCTGAGGGAAAAGGGCGGGAACGGCGCCCGGCGGGGGGGGGGGGGGGGGCGGTTCCCGGCCCAATTAACGCCTCTAATTAGCGGTTTCTCATTAAGGCCCCGTCGGGAGCCCTTCATTAGCCGTGGCTGCACCCCGCCGCGCCCCCCCCGGCGCTGTCGGTGCCGTAGAGCTCCAGCAGCTCCCGCAGGATCTGCGCCAGCTCCGCGGGGCTCAGCGACGGGCTCAGCACCTGGGGGGGGGGGGGCACCAGTTTGGGGCTCCCAGTACGGCCGGAACCGCCCGGTGCCCCCCCCAGTCCTCCCAGTGCCCCGCCCCCCCCAGTCCCGCCCGGTGCCCCCCAGTTTCCACATATCCCGCCCAGCCCTGCCCAGTTCCCCCCCATTGCCCCCAGTCCCCCCCCATCACCCCTTCCCAGTCCCCCCCAGTCCCTCCCAGCTCCCCCCACCACACTTTCCCAGACCCTCCCAGTCCCTCCCAATCCCTCCCATTATCCCTTTCCAGTGCCCCCCAGTCCCCTCCCAGTCCCCCCCAGTGCCCCCCAGTCCCCTCCCAGTACACCCCAGCCCCCCCATCACCCCTTCCCAGTCCCTCCCAGTCCTTCCCGATCTCCCCCATTATCCATTTCCAGTTCCCCCCAGTCCCTCCCAATCCCCCCATCACCCCTTCCCAGTCCCCTCCCAGTGCCCCCCCACTCCCTCCCAGTCCCCCCACTCCCCCCATCACCCCTCTCAGTCCCCCCCAGTGCTCCCCAGTCCCTCCCAGTTCCCTCCAGCCCCCCCCACTCCCCCATCACCCCTTCCCAGTCCCCCCCAGTCCCCTCCCAGTTCCCCCACTTCCCCCCATCACCCCTCCCAGTCCCCCCCAGAGCCCCCCAGTCCCTCCCAGTGCCCCCCCAGCCCCCCCCACTCCCCCCATCACCCCTTCCCAGTCCCCCCCAGTCCCCTCCCAGTTCCCCCCCTCCCCCCATCACCCCCCCAGTCCCCCCAGTCCCCCCCCAGTGCCCCCAGTCCCTCCCAGTGCCCCCATCACCCCTTCCCAGTCCCCCCCAGTCCCCTCCCAGTTCCCCACTCCCCCCATCACCCCCCCAGTCCCTCCCAGTGCCCTCCCAGTCCCCTCCCAGTCCCTCCCAGTGCCCCCATCACCCCCCCCAGCGCCCCCCCCTCACCTGCCACCACCTGGGGGGCGCCCCGGGGGGCGGGGGTCCCGCAGAGCGCCATGGCGAGCAGCAGGGCGGTGGCGGCCAGGTGCTGGGGGGGGTGGCGCAGCCCCAGCCCCCCCGCGGCCCCGTCCCGCAGCAGCGCCCACGCCACCCCCGGCACCCGCGGCTGCCCCCAGCCCCCCCGGCGGCCCCAGCGGCCCAGCGCCAGCAGGTACTGCAGCAGGTACTGGGGGGGGCAGGGGGGGTCACCGGGGGGGGGGCACGGGGGGGTCTGGGGGGGATTGAGGGGGCTGGGGGGGGCTGGAGGGGTTTTGGGGGGCTGGGGGGGCCCAGAGGGGTTTGGGGGGGGATTGAGGGGTTTGAGGGGGGCTGGGGGGGGGGGGGCCCGGAGGGGGTGGAGGGGGGGCTTGGGGAGACCCAGAGGGGTTTGGGGGGGATTGAGGGGGCTGGGGGGGGGGGGGGGGGGCTGGGGGGGTTCACGGAGGGGTCTGGGGGGGGATTGAGGGGGCTGGGGGGGGCTGGGGGGGCCCAGAGGAGATTGGGGGGGGCCCAGAGGAGATTGGGGGGGGATTGAGGGGTTGGGGGGGGGCTGGGGGGGGGGGCTGGGGGGGGGGCTGGGGGGGGCCCGGAGGGGATTGGGGGGGATTGAGGGGTTTTGGGGGGGGGATTGAGGGGGCTGGGGGGGCCCAGAAGGGTTTTTGGGGGGTTGGGGGGGGGCTGGAGGGGGTGGGGGGGGATTGAGGGGGCTGGGGGGGGCTGGCGGGTTTTGGGGGGCCTGGGGGGGGCCCAGAGGGGGGTCCGGAGGGGGTCCGGAGGGGGTGGAGGGGGGGCTCTTGCGGGGCCCAGAGCGGTTTGGGGGGTTGGGGGGGCTGGGGGGGCTTGGGGGGGAGGTGGGGGGGGCCCAGAGTGGGTGGAGGGGGGTTGGACAGGGGCAGAGGGGTTTTGGGGGGGGGCTGGGGGGGGCCCAGAGGGATGTGGGGGGGATTGAGGGGGCTGGGGGGGGGCTGGGGGGGGTGGAGGGGGGGTTGGGGGGGGCCCAGAGGGGTTTGGGGGGGGGGGGTTGAGGGGGCTGGGGGGGCCCAGAGGGGTTTGGGGGGGTCCCATAGGGTTCGGGGGGGGGTCCCAGAGGGGTCCCATAGGGAGCTGAGGGGACCTGGGGGGTCCCAGAGGGGGTTGGGGGGGCTGGGGGGGCCATTGGGGTCCCCCAACCCCAAGGGGGGGACACTTGGGGGATGGGGGGGGAGGGGTTCCTGCAGGGGTCCCTGGGGGCTGTGGGGTTTTGGGGGGGGTGTCCTGGGGTTCGGGGGGGGTCCCGGGGGTCTGGGGGGGGGTCCTGGGGCTCTGGGGGGTTCCCGGGGGTGTGGGGGGGCTCCAGGTGGGGACCCCCAACCCCACGGGGGGGGCATTTGGGGGATGGGGGGGGTTCCCGCGGGGGTCCCCGGGGGCTGTGGGCTTTCGGGGGGGGGTCCCGGGGGTCAGGGTGGGGTCCCGGGGGTCAGGGGAGGGGTCCCGGGGTCGGGGGGGGTCCCGGGGGCGCGCCCCCCCCTCACCTTGTGTGGCTGGGGGGCGGCGAGGCGGAAGCGCAGGACGCGCAGCAGCAGCAGCTCGCAGCGCCCCAGGCTCTCGCGCAGCCCCAGGGCGGCCCCGGGGCCGGGGGGGGGCTCCCCGGGGTGCAGGCACCTGGGGGCGGGGCTCACGCTGAGGGGGCGGGGCCTCGTCGCGAGGGGGCGGGGCCTCCCCGAGGGGGCGGGGCCTCGAAGAGGGGCGTGGTTTGTTCGGGGGCGTGGCTTCACAAAAGGGGCGTGGTTTGTTCGGGGGCGGGGCCTACAAGGAGGGGCGGGGCTTCGTGGCAGGGAGGGCGGCTCACAGCAGGGATGGGGGGCAGGGAGGGGGCGTGGCTTTGCGGAGGGGGGCGTGGCCACCGAGAGGGGCGTGGCGTCGTGGTGGGTGGGGCTTCGCGGTGGGCGGGGCTTCACGGGATGGAGGGGGTGGGAGAGTGGAGGGAGGGGCTTGTGGAGGGAGGGGCCTGTGGGGGCGTGGCTTGTGTAGGGTTGGGCGTGGCCTCGCCAAGGGGGCGTGGTTTGCTCAAGGGGGCGTGGCCTCGCGGCAGGGAGGGGCCTCAGGGAGGGGGCCCCACAGCAGAGAGCTGGGGGGGGGGGGGGGGAGATGTTGAGGGGGCGTGGCTTTGTGCGAAGGGGGCGTGGCTTCACAGAGGTGGGCGTGGCTTCAGAGGGGGCGTGGTCTCACAGTAGGTGGGGCCACGGTGTCCAGAGGGGGCTCGCAGCAGGAGCGGAGGGAGGGGTTGTGGAGGGGGCGTGGCTTGTGGGAGGGGCGTGTCCCGCGGTGGGGGTGTGTGGGGGGAGGGGCGGTTACCTGTGGGTGACGTTGATGACGTCACGGGCGCGAGGCCCCGCCCCCTGGGCCTTGCCGGCCAGCAGCAGGGCGGCGGCGGCCACCAGCAGGGGGTCGTGGGGGGCGCGGGCGGCGCGGGCGAAGCGCTGGAAGGCCCCGAGCGCCGTGCCCAGCGCGCCGAGCCCAGCCCCAGCCGCACGCCTGCGGGGACCCGCGTCACGGTGACGTCGCAGTGACGTCACGGTGATGTCACGGTGACGTCATGGTGATGTAATGGGGGGGCGGGGCTTACCGGCCTCCATGATGAAGCGCGAGACGCGGAAGCGGCGCCGCGCCTCCGCCGGGTCCGGGGGCGGCGAGCGGGGCGGGGCGGGGGGGGACGCGGCGCGGGCGGGCCGGGACGTGGCGCGGGAGGGCGGTGACATCACACGGGCAGGCGGTGATGTCATACGGGTGGCTGGTGACGTCATACGGGCGGCCCGTGACGTCACGCGGCGAGGCGGCGATGCCATAGGGGCAGCAGCTGGGGGCGCTCAGCGGCGCCACCCGGAGCGGTGATGACGTCACAGGGGCACTGCTGACGTCACGCAGCCTGCCGGTGACATCACAGGGGCACCAATGACGTCACGGGCCCCGTGACATCACGCCGGCAGCCTGTGACGTCGCACGGGACAACCCGTGATGTCACGCCCAGCAGCCACCCGTAGCCCAGACCCCCGCTCGTGACGTCACGCCCCGCCCACCGCATGCACCACCCTCTCCGCGTGACGTCAGGCCCCGCCCCCCGCCCGCGGTCACGAGGATGTGACCTCACAGCCCTTAGCGGGGATGTCACGCGGCCCCCTCCCCGCCCCGCCGTGACGTCACGCCCCACGTGACCCGGCCCCGCCTCACCCCTCACCGCCCCGCGCTCCCGCAGCGGCCCCGGGCGCGGCGCGGCCCTGACGCACTTCCGGGAGGCGGGGCCCGGAGGGGGGCGGAGCCTCGCAGCCGCTCCGCGCGCTCCGATTGGCCGTCGGGCCGCGGGGGGGCGGGGCCCGTCGGCGCGCATGCGCCGCGCGGGGCCAATCAGCGGCGGGCGCGCGCGGACGGCGCCGAATGGAGGCGGCGGCGGCGGAGCGGCTGCAGGTGGGGGAGGGGCGGGGGGGGGGCCGTAAAGCGCGGACACGGGGAGGGGAGGGGTGTCGTGAAGCGAGGGGGCGGGGCCGTAACGCGCGGAAGGGGGAAGGGGCGCTGTCGTAAAGCGCGGGAGCGGGGAGGGGGCGGGGCCGGAAAGCGCGGGAAAGGGGATGGGGGCGGGGCCGGAAAGCGCGGGTGCCGTGAAGCGCGACTGTCGCAAAGCGCCGCTGTCGTAAAACGCCTCCCGCCTTCCCCCCCCCAGGAGCTGCTGGAGCTGAGCTGCCGGTAAAGGGGGGGGGGGGGGGGAAGGGGGCGGGGCCTGCTGGCTCCCCCGTCACGTGACAGCCCCCGTCACGTGACCCCGGCCCCACCCACGTGCCCCCCCCCCCCCCCCCCCCGCAGCGTGTACCCCCCCCTGCGGCCCCGCCTGGCGGCGCTGCCTGAGGAGCGGCGGGCGCGAGGTGAGGCCCCGCCCCCTGCCCCCGCCGTGACCCCCTGACCCCTCCGTGACCCCCTGACCCCGCGCTGACCCCCTGACCCCCCGCTGACCCCAGAGGTGCTGCGGCTGGGGGCGGAGCTGCTGCTGTGCGGCGAGGAGGAGGAGGGGCTGGTGCAGGTGGGCGGGGCCTGGGGGCGGGGCCTCGGAGGGGGCGGGGCCTCGGGGGCGGGCTTGACTGGGCGGGGTCAGGGTGGGCGGGGCCTCGGGTGCGGCCTCAGTGGGCGGGGCCTGTGGGGGGCGGGGCCTGTTTGTGGGGCTTCGGTGGGTGGGCGGGGCTGGGGGCGGGGCTTAAGTGGGCGGGGTTTGTAGGGGCGGGGCCTAAGTGGGCGGAGCCTCCGGGGGGGCCTATGGGAAGGGGCCCTGGGGGAGGCTCCTGGGGGCGGGGCTTATGTAGGGGGCGGGGCTTATGCTGGGGGCGGGGCTTCTCCCAGTGGGCGGGGCTTCCACTGGGCTCTAGGGGGGGGCTCTGAGGGGAGGGGGCTCGGGGGGACCCCTTGGGGTCCTAAGGGGGGGGCCCTAATGAAGGGGGGGGGCTAATTGGGGAGGGGTCGCTAATTATGGGAGTCCTGGGGAGGTCCCTAATTGGGGGCGGGGCCTTAATTGGGGGGTCCCTAATAGGGGGGGTCCCTGTAAGGGGGTTCCCGGGGGGGTCCCCACGGGGGGGTCCCCATTTGGGGGGGTTCCCCGGGGGGGTCCCTACAAGGCCCCCCTGGGGAGGGGTCCCTGGGGGGGGGGGGCCCTGTTTTGGGGGGTCTCCGTGGCTGTCCCCACGGGGGGATCTCGGGGGGGGGGGTGTCCCTATTTGGGGTCTCCCTTTTGACCCCCCCCCCCCCAGGGCTGGGCCCCCCCCGCCCGGCAGCTCCAGTTCGCCGCCGACCTGCGGGACGCGGCCGCCCCCCCGCCGAGGGGGGGCGAGGACGAGGAGGAGGAGGAGGAGGAGGAGGAGGAAGAAGGGGGAGGGGGCGGCTTCCCCCCCGCCAGGTATCACCCCCCCGTGCCCCCCCCCTCCCCAGTGACCTCCCCGTGACCCCGTGCCCCCCCCGTGACCCCGTAACCCCCCCCGTGCCCCCGTGCCCCCCCCAGGCTGCGCCGCGCGGTGCTGAGCACCCAGCGCCTCCTGCAGCTGCTGCTCTGCGACCCCCGGGGGGGGGCGGCCCTGAGAGCCCCCCCCCCACCGCCACCGCCCCCCCTGGCCCCCGCCGACCCCCCAGGTGAGTGCGAGGACCCCCCCCCCACCCTAAATCCCCTCCCCCACCTTTTCGGGACCCCCCCCCCAATCGCTGTCCCCCCCCCTCCCCCCCCAGGGACCCCCCCCCGGCGCTGGGGGAGCTGCAGGAGGCGCTGGGGGCGGCCAGGAGGGGGCTGCAGGAGCTGCGGGGCACAGGTGAGGGGGGGCGGGACCCCCAGGTGTGGGCGGGGACCCCCAAGTGGGGGCTGGGACCCCCAAGTGTGGGGCTGGGACCCCTAGGTGTGGGGCGGGACCCCCGAGTGTGGGGCTGGGACCCCCGAGATTGGGGGGGGGGACCCCAGGTGTGGGGCGGGGACCCCCAGGTGTGGGGCAGGACCCCCAGGTGTGGGGCGGGGACCCCCAAGTGGGGGGCTGGGACCCCCAAGTGTGGGGCTGGGACCCCTAGGTGTGGGGCGGGGACCCCCGAGTGTGGGGCTGGGACCCCCGAGATTGGGGGGGGGGACCCCAGGTGTGGGGCGGGGACCCCCAGGTGTGGGGCAGGACCCCCAGGTGTGGGGCGGGGACCCCCAAGTGGGGGGCTGGGACCCCCAAGTGTGGGGCTGGGACCCCTAGGTGTGGGGCGGGGACCCCCGAGTGTGGGGCTGGGACCCCGAGATTGGGGGGGGGACCCCAGGTGTGGGGCGGGGACCCCCAGGTGTGGGGCAGGACCCCCAGGTGTGGGGCGGAGGCCTCGGGGGGGGGCTGGGGGTTGTAATGGGGGGCCCCAACGTTGGGATGGGGACCCCTGGGTGTGGGGCGGGACCCCCAAGTGTGGGGTGGGGACCCCTAAATGAGGAGGGTGGGCCCCCAAAAGTGCAGGGCAGGCCCCATAGATGTGGGGCAGATCCCCAAAGTGTGGGGCAGGGACCCCAAAGTGTGGGGCAGGCCCCATAAGTGCAGCACAGGCCCATTAAGTGTGGGGCAGGGACCCCTAAATGTGGGGCGGGACCCCTAAGTGTGGGGCAGGCCCCATAGATGTGGGGCAGGGACCCCAAAGTGTGGGGCAGGCCCCATAAATGTGGGGCAGGCCCCCTAAGTGTGGGGCAGGCCCCATAAGTGCAGCACAGGCCCATTAAGTGTGGGGCAGGGACCCCTAAATGTGGGGCGGGACCCCTAAGTGTGGGGCAGGCCCCATAGATGTGGGGCAGGGACCCCAAAGTGTGGGGCAGGGACCCCTAAATGTGGGGCAGGCCCCCAAAGTGTGGGCAGGCCCCGTAAGTGTGGGGCAGGGACCCCCTAAGCATGGGGTGGGACCCCCTAAGTATGGGGCAGGCCCCATAAATGTGGGGCAGGGACCCCTAAGCGTGGGGCAGGGACCCCAAAGTGTGGGGCAGGGACCCCAAAGTGTGGGGCAGGGACCCCCTAGGCGTGGGGTGGGACCCCCAAAGTGTGGGGCGGGCCCCATAGATGTGGGGCAGGGACCCCATAGATGTGGGGCAGGGACCCCTAAATATGCAGTGGGACCCCCAAAGTGTGGGGCAGGGACCCCTAAATGTGGGGTGGGCCCCATAGATGTGGGGCAGGGACCCCATAGATGTGGGGCAGGGACCCCAAAGTGTGGGGCAGGGACCCCTAAATGTGGGGCGGGCCCCATAGATGTGGGGCAGGGACCCCATAGATGTGGGGCAGCCCCCCCCCACCCCCCCCTTTTCCCACAAAGTGTGGGGGGGCTCAACCCTCGGAGCAGGGGGGGTCACGGTGGAAGGGGGGGGGCACCACCGCCCCTCCCCCCACGCCCCCCCCCCAATTTCTCTCCCCCCCCCCCCCCGCAGTGCCCGGAGCTGGGGGCGCCCCCGGCCCCGCGCCCCCCCCCGCTGCGGGCCCTGGGGGTGCTGGGGGCCGACCTGGGCGCCTTGGCCACCGCCTTCGGGGCCGCCGAGCTGGGCCGGGGGGGGCGCCGGGGGGGGGGCGCCCAGACCCCCCCCGACACCCCTGGGGGCCCTGGCCCCCCCCGCGCGGCGGGGGCTGCGGCGCCTGGCTGAGGTGGGGGGGCTCTGCCCCACGGCGGGGGGGTTGGGGGGGCTGGGGGGGTCCTGGGTG
>NW_028154191.1:0-14002 GCF_964211835.1 Anser anser
TCAAAAAGTGCTCTCAGCGGAAGCCTTTGGGTACACCTGAACTCCCTGGGGGAGCCTTTACGCAACCCCACACTCAACAGGACTCTGCGTCTTCACTCTTTCCTAACAACCCTAAACATAACCCTAACCGCAACAAGAAGCTGAACCCGAGTTAGACCCGAAAAAACACGTACGGTGCCACTTTCTGCCGTCAAAAAGTGCTCTCAGCGGAAGCCTTTGGGTACACCTGAACTCCCTGGGGGAGCCTTTACGCAACCCCACACTCAACAGGACTCTGCGTCTTCACTCTTTCCTAACAACCCTAAACATAAGCCTAACCGGAACAAGAAGCTGAACCCGAGTTAGACCCGAAAAAACACGTACGGTGCCACTTTCTGCCGTCCAAAAGTGCTCTCAGCGGAAGCCTTTGGGTACACCTGAACTCCCTGGGGGAGCCTTTACGCAACCCCACACTCAACAGGACTCTGCGTCTTCACTCTTTCCTAACAACCCTAAACATATGCCTAACCGGAACAAGAAGCTCAACCCGAGTTAGACCCGAAAAAACACGTACGGTGCCACTTTCTGCCATCCAAAAGTGCTCTCAGCGGAAGCCTTTGGGTACACCTGAACTCCCTGGGGGAGCCTTTATGCAACCCCACACTCAACAGGACTCTGCGTCTTCACTCTTTCCTAACAACCCTAAACATAACCCTAACCGCAGAAAGAAGCTCAACCCGAGTTAGACCCGAAAAAACACGTACGGTGCCACTTTCTGCCATCAAAAAGTGCTCTCAGCGGAAGCCTTTGGGTACACCTGAACTCCCTGGGGGAGCCTTTACGCAACCCCACACTCAACAGGACTCTGCGTCTTCACTCTTTCCTAACAACCCTAAACATAACCCTAACCGCAACAAGAAGCTGAACCCGAGTTAGACCCGAAAAAACACGTACGGTGCCACTTTCTGCCATCAAAAAGTGCTCTCAGCGGAAGCCTTTGGGTACACCTGAACTCCCTGGGGGAGCCTTTACGCAACCCCACACTCAACAGGACTCTGCGTCTTCACTCTTTCCTAACAACCCTAAACATAACCCTAACCGCAACAAGAAGCTGAACCCGAGTTAGACCCGAAAAAACACGTACGGTGCCACTTTCTGCCATCAAAAAGTGCTCTCAGCGGAAGCCTTTGGGTACACCTGAACTCCCTGGGGGAGCCTTTACGCAACCCCACACTCAACAGGACTCTGCGTCTTCACTCTTTCCTAACAACCCTAAACATAACCCTAACCGCAACAAGAAGCTGAACCCGAGTTAGACCCGAAAAAACACGTACGGTGCCACTTTCTGCAATCAAAAAGTGCTCTCAGCGGAAGCCTTTGGGTACACCTGAACTCCCTGGGGGAGCCTTTACGCAACCCCACACTCAACAGGACTCTGCGTCTTCACTCTTTCCTAACAACCCTAAACATAAGCCTAACCGGAACAAGAAGCTGAACCCGAGTTAGACCCGAAAAAACACGTACGGTGCCACTTTCTGCCATCAAAAAGTGCTCTCAGCGGAAGCCTTTGGGTACACCTGAACTCCCTGGGGGAGCCTTTACGCAACCCCACACTCAACAGGACTCTGCGTCTTCACTCTTTCCTAACAACCCTAAACATAACCCTAACCGCAACAAGAAGCTGAACCCGAGTTAGACCCGAAAAAACACGTACGGTGCCACTTTCTGCCATCCAAAAGTGCTCTCAGCGGAAGCCTTTGGGTACACCTGAACTCCCTGGGGGAGCCTTTACGCAACCCCACACTCAACAGGACTCTGCGTCTTCACTCTTTCCTAACAACCCTAAACATAACCCTAACCGCAACAAGAAGCTGAACCCGAGTTAGACCCGAAAAAACACGTACGGTGCCACTTTCTGCCATCAAAAAGTGCTCTCAGCGGAAGCCTTTGGGTACACCTGAACTCCCTGGGGGAGCCTTTACGCAACCCCACACTCAACAGGACTCTGCGTCTTCACTCTTTCCTAACAACCCTAAACATAACCCTAACCGCAACAAGAAGCTGAACCCGAGTTAGACCCGAAAAAACACGTACGGTGCCACTTTCTGCCATCAAAAAGTGCTCTCAGCGGAAGCCTTTGGGTACACCTGAACTCCCTGGGGGAGCCTTTACGCAACCCCACACTCAACAGGACTCTGCGTCTTCACTCTTTCCTAACAACCCTAAACATAACCCGAACCGCAACAAGAAGCTGAACCCGAGTTAGACCCGAAAAAACACGTACGGTGCCACTTTCTGCAATCAAAAAGTGCTCTCAGCGGAAGCCTTTGGGTACACCTGAACTCCCTGGGGGAGCCTTTACGCAACCCCACACTCAACAGGACTCTGCGTCTTCACTCTTTCCTAACAACCCTAAACATAACCCTAACCGGAACAAGAAGCTGAACCCGAGTTAGACCCGAAAAAACACGTACGGTGCCACTTTCTGCCATCAAAAAGTGCTCTCAGCGGAAGCCTTTGGGTACACCTGAACTCCCTGGGGGAGCCTTTACGCAACCCCACACTCAACAGGACTCTGCGTCTTCACTCTTTCCTAACAACCCTAAACATAACCCTAACCGCAACAAGAAGCTGAACCCGAGTTAGACCCGAAAAAACACGTACGGTGCCACTTTCTGCCATCAAAAAGTGCTCTCAGCGGAAGCCTTTGGGTACACCTGAACTCCCTGGGGGAGCCTTTACGCAACCCCACACTCAACAGGACTCTGCGTCTTCACTCTTTCCTAACAACCCTAAACATAAGCCTAACCGGAACAAGAAGCTGAACCCGAGTTAGACCCGAAAAAACACGTACGGTGCCACTTTCTGCCATCAAAAAGTGCTCTCAGCGGAAGCCTTTGGGTACACCTGAACTCCCTGGGGGAGCCTTTACGCAACCCCACACTCAACAGGACTCTGCGTCTTCACTCTTTCCTAACAACCCTAAACATAACCCTAACCGCAACAAGAAGCTGAACCCGAGTTAGACCCGAAAAAACACGTACGGTGCCACTTTCTGCCATCAAAAAGTGCTCTCAGCGGAAGTCTTTGGGTACACCTGAACTCCCTGGGGGAGCCTTTACGCAACCCCACACTCAACAGGACTCTGCGTCTTCACTCTTTCCTAACAACCCTAAACATAAGCCTAACCGGAACAAGAAGCTGAACCCGAGTTAGACCCGAAAAAACACGTACGGTGCCACTTTCTGCCATCAAAAAGTGCTCTCAGCGGAAGCCTTTGGGTACACCTGAACTCCCTGGGGGAGCCTTTACGCAACCCCACACTCAACAGGACTCTGCGTCTTCACTCTTTCCTAACAACCCTAAACATAACCCTAACCGGAACAAGAAGCTCAACCCGAGTTAGACCCGAAAAAACACGTACGGTGCCACTTTCTGCCATCAAAAAGTGCTCTCAGCGGAAGCCTTTGGGTACACCTGAACTCCCTGGGGGAGCCTTTACGCAACCCCACACTCAACAGGACTCTGCGTCTTCACTCTTTCCTAACAACCCTAAACATAACCCTAACCGCAACAAGAAGCTGAACCCGAGTTAGACCCGAAAAAACACGTACGGTGCCACTTTCTGCCATCAAAAAGTGCTCTCAGCGGAAGCCTTTGGGTACACCTGAACTCCCTGGGGGAGCCTTTACGCAACCCCACACTCAACAGGACTCTGCGTCTTCACTCTTTCCTAACAACCCTAAACATAACCCTAACCGCAACAAGAAGCTGAACCCGAGTTAGACCCGAAAAAACACGTACGGTGCCACTTTCTGCCATCAAAAAGTGCTCTCAGCGGAAGCCTTTGGGTACACCTGAACTCCCTGGGGGAGCCTTTACGCAACCCCACACTCAACAGGACTCTGCGTCTTCACTCTTTCCTAACAACCCTAAACATATGCCTAACCGGAACAAGAAGCTCAACCCGAGTTAGACCCGAAAAAACACGTACGGTGCCACTTTCTGCCATCCAAAAGTGCTCTCAGCGGAAGCCTTTGGGTACACCTGAACTCCCTGGGGGAGCCTTTATGCAACCCCACACTCAACAGGACTCTGCGTCTTCACTCTTTCCTAACAACCCTAAACATAACCCTAACCGGAACAAGAAGCTCAACCCGAGTTAGACCCGAAAAAACACGTACGGTGCCACTTTCTGCCATCAAAAAGTGCTCTCAGCGGAAGCCTTTGGGTACACCTGAACTCCCTGGGGGAGCCTTTACGCAACCCCACACTCAACAGGACTCTGCGTCTTCACTCTTTCCTAACAACCCTAAACATAACCCTAACCGCAACAAGAAGCTGAACCCGAGTTAGACCCGAAAAAACACGTACGGTGCCACTTTCTGCCATCAAAAAGTGCTCTCAGCGGAAGCCTTTGGGTACACCTGAACTCCCTGGGGGAGCCTTTACGCAACCCCACACTCAACAGGACTCTGCGTCTTCACTCTTTCCTAACAACCCTAAACATAACCCTAACCGCAACAAGAAGCTCAACCCGAGTTAGACCCGAAAAAACACGTACGGTGCCACTTTCTGCCATCAAAAAGTGCTCTCAGCGGAAGCCTTTGGGTACACCTGAACTCCCTGGGGGAGCCTTTACACAACCCCACACTCAACAGGACTCTGCGTCTTCACTCTTTCCTAACAACCCTAAACATAAGCCTAACCGGAACAAGAAGCTGAACCCGAGTTAGACCCGAAAAAACACGTACGGTGCCACTTTCTGCCATCAAAAAGTGCTCTCAGCGGAAGCCTTTGGGTACACCTGAACTCCCTGGAGGAGCCTTTACGCAACCCCACACTCAACAGGACTCTGCGTCTTCACTCTTTCCTAACAACCCTAAACATAACCCTAACCGCAACAAGAAGCTCAACCCGAGTTAGACCCGAAAAAACACGTACGGTGCCACTTTCTGCCGTCAAAAAGTGCTCTCAGCGGAAGCCTTTGGGTACACCTGAACTCCCTGGGGGAGCCTTTACGCAACCCCACACTCAACAGGACTCTGCGTCTTCACTCTTTCCTAACAACCCTAAACATAACCCTAACCGCAACAAGAAGCTGAACCCGAGTTAGACCCGAAAAAACACGTACGGTGCCACTTTCTGCCGTCAAAAAGTGCTCTCAGCGGAAGCCTTTGGGTACACCTGAACTCCCTGGGGGAGCCTTTACGCAACCCCACACTCAACAGGACTCTGCGTCTTCACTCTTTCCTAACAACCCTAAACATAAGCCTAACCGGAACAAGAAGCTGAACCCGAGTTAGACCCGAAAAAACACGTACGGTGCCACTTTCTGCCGTCCAAAAGTGCTCTCAGCGGAAGCCTTTGGGTACACCTGAACTCCCTGGGGGAGCCTTTACGCAACCCCACACTCAACAGGACTCTGCGTCTTCACTCTTTCCTAACAACCCTAAACATATGCCTAACCGGAACAAGAAGCTCAACCCGAGTTAGACCCGAAAAAACACGTACGGTGCCACTTTCTGCCATCCAAAAGTGCTCTCAGCGGAAGCCTTTGGGTACACCTGAACTCCCTGGGGGAGCCTTTATGCAACCCCACACTCAACAGGACTCTGCGTCTTCACTCTTTCCTAACAACCCTAAACATAACCCTAACCGCAGAAAGAAGCTCAACCCGAGTTAGACCCGAAAAAACACGTACGGTGCCACTTTCTGCCATCAAAAAGTGCTCTCAGCGGAAGCCTTTGGGTACACCTGAACTCCCTGGGGGAGCCTTTACGCAACCCCACACTCAACAGGACTCTGCGTCTTCACTCTTTCCTAACAACCCTAAACATAACCCTAACCGCAACAAGAAGCTGAACCCGAGTTAGACCCGAAAAAACACGTACGGTGCCACTTTCTGCCATCAAAAAGTGCTCTCAGCGGAAGCCTTTGGGTACACCTGAACTCCCTGGGGGAGCCTTTACGCAACCCCACACTCAACAGGACTCTGCGTCTTCACTCTTTCCTAACAACCCTAAACATAACCCTAACCGCAACAAGAAGCTGAACCCGAGTTAGACCCGAAAAAACACGTACGGTGCCACTTTCTGCCATCAAAAAGTGCTCTCAGCGGAAGCCTTTGGGTACACCTGAACTCCCTGGGGGAGCCTTTACGCAACCCCACACTCAACAGGACTCTGCGTCTTCACTCTTTCCTAACAACCCTAAACATAACCCTAACCGCAACAAGAAGCTGAACCCGAGTTAGACCCGAAAAAACACGTACGGTGCCACTTTCTGCAATCAAAAAGTGCTCTCAGCGGAAGCCTTTGGGTACACCTGAACTCCCTGGGGGAGCCTTTACGCAACCCCACACTCAACAGGACTCTGCGTCTTCACTCTTTCCTAACAACCCTAAACATAAGCCTAACCGGAACAAGAAGCTGAACCCGAGTTAGACCCGAAAAAACACGTACGGTGCCACTTTCTGCCATCAAAAAGTGCTCTCAGCGGAAGCCTTTGGGTACACCTGAACTCCCTGGGGGAGCCTTTACGCAACCCCACACTCAACAGGACTCTGCGTCTTCACTCTTTCCTAACAACCCTAAACATAACCCTAACCGCAACAAGAAGCTGAACCCGAGTTAGACCCGAAAAAACACGTACGGTGCCACTTTCTGCCATCCAAAAGTGCTCTCAGCGGAAGCCTTTGGGTACACCTGAACTCCCTGGGGGAGCCTTTACGCAACCCCACACTCAACAGGACTCTGCGTCTTCACTCTTTCCTAACAACCCTAAACATAACCCTAACCGCAACAAGAAGCTGAACCCGAGTTAGACCCGAAAAAACACGTACGGTGCCACTTTCTGCCATCAAAAAGTGCTCTCAGCGGAAGCCTTTGGGTACACCTGAACTCCCTGGGGGAGCCTTTACGCAACCCCACACTCAACAGGACTCTGCGTCTTCACTCTTTCCTAACAACCCTAAACATAACCCTAACCGCAACAAGAAGCTGAACCCGAGTTAGACCCGAAAAAACACGTACGGTGCCACTTTCTGCCATCAAAAAGTGCTCTCAGCGGAAGCCTTTGGGTACACCTGAACTCCCTGGGGGAGCCTTTACGCAACCCCACACTCAACAGGACTCTGCGTCTTCACTCTTTCCTAACAACCCTAAACATAACCCGAACCGCAACAAGAAGCTGAACCCGAGTTAGACCCGAAAAAACACGTACGGTGCCACTTTCTGCAATCAAAAAGTGCTCTCAGCGGAAGCCTTTGGGTACACCTGAACTCCCTGGGGGAGCCTTTACGCAACCCCACACTCAACAGGACTCTGCGTCTTCACTCTTTCCTAACAACCCTAAACATAACCCTAACCGGAACAAGAAGCTGAACCCGAGTTAGACCCGAAAAAACACGTACGGTGCCACTTTCTGCCATCAAAAAGTGCTCTCAGCGGAAGCCTTTGGGTACACCTGAACTCCCTGGGGGAGCCTTTACGCAACCCCACACTCAACAGGACTCTGCGTCTTCACTCTTTCCTAACAACCCTAAACATAACCCTAACCGCAACAAGAAGCTGAACCCGAGTTAGACCCGAAAAAACACGTACGGTGCCACTTTCTGCCATCAAAAAGTGCTCTCAGCGGAAGCCTTTGGGTACACCTGAACTCCCTGGGGGAGCCTTTACGCAACCCCACACTCAACAGGACTCTGCGTCTTCACTCTTTCCTAACAACCCTAAACATAAGCCTAACCGGAACAAGAAGCTGAACCCGAGTTAGACCCGAAAAAACACGTACGGTGCCACTTTCTGCCATCAAAAAGTGCTCTCAGCGGAAGCCTTTGGGTACACCTGAACTCCCTGGGGGAGCCTTTACGCAACCCCACACTCAACAGGACTCTGCGTCTTCACTCTTTCCTAACAACCCTAAACATAACCCTAACCGCAACAAGAAGCTGAACCCGAGTTAGACCCGAAAAAACACGTACGGTGCCACTTTCTGCCATCAAAAAGTGCTCTCAGCGGAAGTCTTTGGGTACACCTGAACTCCCTGGGGGAGCCTTTACGCAACCCCACACTCAACAGGACTCTGCGTCTTCACTCTTTCCTAACAACCCTAAACATAAGCCTAACCGGAACAAGAAGCTGAACCCGAGTTAGACCCGAAAAAACACGTACGGTGCCACTTTCTGCCATCAAAAAGTGCTCTCAGCGGAAGCCTTTGGGTACACCTGAACTCCCTGGGGGAGCCTTTACGCAACCCCACACTCAACAGGACTCTGCGTCTTCACTCTTTCCTAACAACCCTAAACATAACCCTAACCGGAACAAGAAGCTCAACCCGAGTTAGACCCGAAAAAACACGTACGGTGCCACTTTCTGCCATCAAAAAGTGCTCTCAGCGGAAGCCTTTGGGTACACCTGAACTCCCTGGGGGAGCCTTTACGCAACCCCACACTCAACAGGACTCTGCGTCTTCACTCTTTCCTAACAACCCTAAACATAACCCTAACCGCAACAAGAAGCTGAACCCGAGTTAGACCCGAAAAAACACGTACGGTGCCACTTTCTGCCATCAAAAAGTGCTCTCAGCGGAAGCCTTTGGGTACACCTGAACTCCCTGGGGGAGCCTTTACGCAACCCCACACTCAACAGGACTCTGCGTCTTCACTCTTTCCTAACAACCCTAAACATAACCCTAACCGCAACAAGAAGCTGAACCCGAGTTAGACCCGAAAAAACACGTACGGTGCCACTTTCTGCCATCAAAAAGTGCTCTCAGCGGAAGCCTTTGGGTACACCTGAACTCCCTGGGGGAGCCTTTACGCAACCCCACACTCAACAGGACTCTGCGTCTTCACTCTTTCCTAACAACCCTAAACATATGCCTAACCGGAACAAGAAGCTCAACCCGAGTTAGACCCGAAAAAACACGTACGGTGCCACTTTCTGCCATCCAAAAGTGCTCTCAGCGGAAGCCTTTGGGTACACCTGAACTCCCTGGGGGAGCCTTTATGCAACCCCACACTCAACAGGACTCTGCGTCTTCACTCTTTCCTAACAACCCTAAACATAACCCTAACCGGAACAAGAAGCTCAACCCGAGTTAGACCCGAAAAAACACGTACGGTGCCACTTTCTGCCATCAAAAAGTGCTCTCAGCGGAAGCCTTTGGGTACACCTGAACTCCCTGGGGGAGCCTTTACGCAACCCCACACTCAACAGGACTCTGCGTCTTCACTCTTTCCTAACAACCCTAAACATAACCCTAACCGCAACAAGAAGCTGAACCCGAGTTAGACCCGAAAAAACACGTACGGTGCCACTTTCTGCCATCAAAAAGTGCTCTCAGCGGAAGCCTTTGGGTACACCTGAACTCCCTGGGGGAGCCTTTACGCAACCCCACACTCAACAGGACTCTGCGTCTTCACTCTTTCCTAACAACCCTAAACATAACCCTAACCGCAACAAGAAGCTGAACCCGAGTTAGACCCGAAAAAACACGTACGGTGCCACTTTCTGCAATCAAAAAGTGCTCTCAGCGGAAGCCTTTGGGTACACCTGAACTCCCTGGGGGAGCCTTTACGCAACCCCACACTCAACAGGACTCTGCGTCTTCACTCTTTCCTAACAACCCTAAACATAAGCCTAACCGGAACAAGAAGCTGAACCCGAGTTAGACCCGAAAAAACACGTACGGTGCCACTTTCTGCCATCAAAAAGTGCTCTCAGCGGAAGCCTTTGGGTACACCTGAACTCCCTGGGGGAGCCTTTACGCAACCCCACACTCAACAGGACTCTGCGTCTTCACTCTTTCCTAACAACCCTAAACATAACCCTAACCGCAACAAGAAGCTGAACCCGAGTTAGACCCGAAAAAACACGTACGGTGCCACTTTCTGCCATCAAAAAGTGCTCTCAGCGGAAGCCTTTGGGTACACCTGAACTCCCTGGGGGAGCCTTTACGCAACCCCACACTCAACAGGACTCTGCGTCTTCACTCTTTCCTAACAACCCTAAACATAACCCTAACCGCAACAAGAAGCTGAACCCGAGTTAGACCCGAAAAAACACGTACGGTGCCACTTTCTGCCATCAAAAAGTGCTCTCAGCGGAAGCCTTTGGGTACACCTGAACTCCCTGGGGGAGCCTTTACGCAACCCCACACTCAACAGGACTCTGCGTCTTCACTCTTTCCTAACAACCCTAAACATAACCCTAACCGCAACAAGAAGCTGAACCCGAGTTAGACCCGAAAAAACACGTACGGTGCCACTTTCTGCCATCAAAAAGTGCTCTCAGCGGAAGCCTTTGGGTACACCTGAACTCCCTGGGGGAGCCTTTACGCAACCCCACACTCAACAGGACTCTGCGTCTTCACTCTTTCCTAACAACCCTAAACATAACCCGAACCGCAACAAGAAGCTGAACCCGAGTTAGACCCGAAAAAACACGTACGGTGCCACTTTCTGCAATCAAAAAGTGCTCTCAGCGGAAGCCTTTGGGTACACCTGAACTCCCTGGGGGAGCCTTTACGCAACCCCACACTCAACAGGACTCTGCGTCTTCACTCTTTCCTAACAACCCTAAACATAACCCTAACCGGAACAAGAAGCTGAACCCGAGTTAGACCCGAAAAAACACGTACGGTGCCACTTTCTGCCATCAAAAAGTGCTCTCAGCGGAAGCCTTTGGGTACACCTGAACTCCCTGGGGGAGCCTTTACGCAACCCCACACTCAACAGGACTCTGCGTCTTCACTCTTTCCTAACAACCCTAAACATAACCCTAACCGGAACAAGAAGCTGAACCCGAGTTAGACCCGAAAAAACACGTACGGTGCCACTTTCTGCCATCAAA
Organism: Anser anser; assembly: GCF_964211835.1. NCBI lineage: Eukaryota > Metazoa > Chordata > Aves > Anseriformes > Anatidae > Anser > Anser anser. The sequence continues at coordinate 10,836 of NW_028154191.1, forward strand.
AAGTGCTCTCAGCGGAAGCCTTTGGGTACACCTGAACTCCCTGGGGGAGCCTTTACGCAACCCCACACTCAACAGGACTCTGCGTCTTCACTCTTTCCTAACAACCCTAAACATAAGCCTAACCGGAACAAGAAGCTGAACCCGAGTTAGACCCGAAAAAACACGTACGGTGCCACTTTCTGCCATCAAAAAGTGCTCTCAGCGGAAGCCTTTGGGTACACCTGAACTCCCTGGGGGAGCCTTTACGCAACCCCACACTCAACAGGACTCTGCGTCTTCACTCTTTCCTAACAACCCTAAACATAACCCTAACCGCAACAAGAAGCTGAACCCGAGTTAGACCCGAAAAAACACGTACGGTGCCACTTTCTGCCATCAAAAAGTGCTCTCAGCGGAAGCCTTTGGGTACACCTGAACTCCCTGGGGGAGCCTTTACGCAACCCCACACTCAACAGGACTCTGCGTCTTCACTCTTTCCTAACAACCCTAAACATAAGCCTAACCGCAACAAGAAGCTGAACCCGAGTTAGACCCGAAAAAACACGTACGGTGCCACTTTCTGCCATCAAAAAGTGCTCTCAGCGGAAGCCTTTGGGTACACCTGAACTCCCTGGGGGAGCCTTTACGCAACCCCACACTCAACAGGACTCTGCGTCTTCACTCTTTCCTAACAACCCTAAACATAACCCTAACCGCAACAAGAAGCTGAACCCGAGTTAGACCCGAAAAAACACGTACGGTGCCACTTTCTGCCATCAAAAAGTGCTCTCAGCGGAAGCCTTTGGGTACACCTGAACTCCCTGGGGGAGCCTTTACGCAACCCCACACTCAACAGGACTCTGCGTCTTCACTCTTTCCTAACAACCCTAAACATAACCCTAACCGCAACAAGAAGCTGAACCCGAGTTAGACCCGAAAAAACACGTACGGTGCCACTTTCTGCCATCAAAAAGTGCTCTCAGCGGAAGCCTTTGGGTACACCTGAACTCCCTGGGGGAGCCTTTACGCAACCCCACACTCAACAGGACTCTGCGTCTTCACTCTTTCCTAACAACCCTAAACATAACCCTAACCGCAACAAGAAGCTGAACCCGAGTTAGACCCGAAAAAACACGTACGGTGCCACTTTCTGCCATCAAAAAGTGCTCTCAGCGGAAGCCTTTGGGTACACCTGAACTCCCTGGGGGAGCCTTTACGCAACCCCACACTCAACAGGACTCTGCGTCTTCACTCTTTCCTAACAACCCTAAACATAACCCTAACCGCAACAAGAAGCTGAACCCGAGTTAGACCCGAAAAAACACGTACGGTGCCACTTTCTGCCATCAAAAAGTGCTCTCAGCGGAAGCCTTTGGGTACACCTGAACTCCCTGGGGGAGCCTTTACGCAACCCCACACTCAACAGGACTCTGCGTCTTCACTCTTTCCTAACAACCCTAAACATAACCCTAACCGCAACAAGAAGCTGAACCCGAGTTAGACCCGAAAAAACACGTACGGTGCCACTTTCTGCCATCAAAAAGTGCTCTCAGCGGAAGCCTTTGGGTACACCTGAACTCCCTGGGGGAGCCTTTACGCAACCCCACACTCAACAGGACTCTGCGTCTTCACTCTTTCCTAACAACCCTAAACATAACCCTAACCGCAACAAGAAGCTGAACCCGAGTTAGACCCGAAAAAACACGTACGGTGCCACTTTCTGCCATCAAAAAGTGCTCTCAGCGGAAGCCTTTGGGTACACCTGAACTCCCTGGGGGAGCCTTTACGCAACCCCACACTCAACAGGACTCTGCGTCTTCACTCTTTCCTAACAACCCTAAACATAACCCTAACCGCAACAAGAAGCTGAACCCGAGTTAGACCCGAAAAAACACGTACGGTGCCACTTTCTGCCATCAAAAAGTGCTCTCAGCGGAAGCCTTTGGGTACACCTGAACTCCCTGGGGGAGCCTTTACGCAACCCCACACTCAACAGGACTCTGCGTCTTCACTCTTTCCTAACAACCCTAAACATAACCCTAACCGCAACAAGAAGCTGAACCCGAGTTAGACCCGAAAAAACACGTACGGTGCCACTTTCTGCCATCAAAAAGTGCTCTCAGCGGAAGCCTTTGGGTACACCTGAACTCCCTGGGGGAGCCTTTACGCAACCCCACACTCAACAGGACTCTGCGTCTTCACTCTTTCCTAACAACCCTAAACATAACCCTAACCGCAACAAGAAGCTGAACCCGAGTTAGACCCGAAAAAACACGTACGGTGCCACTTTCTGCCATCAAAAAGTGCTCTCAGCGGAAGCCTTTGGGTACACCTGAACTCCCTGGGGGAGCCTTTACGCAACCCCACACTCAACAGGACTCTGCGTCTTCACTCTTTCCTAACAACCCTAAACATAACCCTAACCGCAACAAGAAGCTGAACCCGAGTTAGACCCGAAAAAACACGTACGGTGCCACTTTCTGCCATCAAAAAGTGCTCTCAGCGGAAGCCTTTGGGTACACCTGAACTCCCTGGGGGAGCCTTTACGCAACCCCACACTCAACAGGACTCTGCGTCTTCACTCTTTCCTAACAACCCTAAACATAACCCTAACCGCAACAAGAAGCTGAACCCGAGTTAGACCCGAAAAAACACGTACGGTGCCACTTTCTGCCATCAAAAAGTGCTCTCAGCGGAAGCCTTTGGGTACACCTGAACTCCCTGGGGGAGCCTTTACGCAACCCCACACTCAACAGGACTCTGCGTCTTCACTCTTTCCTAACAACCCTAAACATAACCCTAACCGCATACAAGAAGCTGAACCCGAGTTAGACCCGAAAAAACACGTACGGTGCCACTTTCTGCCATCAAAAAGTGCTCTCAGCGGAAGCCTTTGGGTACACCTGAACTCCCTGGGGGAGCCTTTACGCAACCCCACACTCAACAGGACTCTGCGTCTTCACTCTTTCCTAACAACCCTAAACATAACCCTAACCGCAACAAGAAGCTGAACCCGAGTTAGACCCGAAAAAACACGTACGGTGCCACTTTCTGCCATCAAAAAGTGCTCTCAGCGGAAGCCTTTGGGTACACCTGAACTCCCTGGGGGAGCCTTTACGCAACCCCACACTCAACAGGACTCTGCGTCTTCACTCTTTCCTAACAACCCTAAACATAACCCTAACCGC
>NW_028154190.1:0-88641 GCF_964211835.1 Anser anser
AGCACAGGGGAAAAGCAAAGCGGTAGTTTTTGTCCTTTGGGGAATCGCGTGATGTCGCTTAGCGTCCTCGAAAACCTCACCCGACACCGTTCCCAGCCGAATAGCAGCAGCGGGACCCACCTGGAGGCTCGCGCTCGCCGGAGAGCGGCGGGGGATGCGGAACAGACGGTGCCGGGTGGCCAGCCCTCCCGCCCCCACCCTCCGGTTCCGAGGGGACAGTCGCCGGGCTACGGGGAGGCCAAGGTGCGCGTCGTCCGAGGGTTTATGCGTTCGTAAATACACACCGATCGACTCGTCGGCAAAATCGGCGGGACGGTCCGCAAAGGAAGCCTAGCGCAGCAAAGCAGAGCAGAGCGTTGCAGAGGAAAGCGGAGCGAGACAGAGCAAAGCCCCGCTAGGGGAAAGAAAGCGGAACGAAGAAAAGCAAAGTCAAGGAGGGCCAGGAAAAGCAAAACGAAGCAGGGGGCGAGAGAAACCAAAGCAAAGGAGGTCCAGGAAAAGAAAAGCGGCGTCCTGAACACAAAGTAAAGCCAAACAGAGCAAAGCAGGGCCAGGAAAAGCAAAACAAAGAAGGGCGAGAAAAACCCAAGCAAAGGAGGTCCAGGAAAAGAAAAGAGGCGTCATGAATACGAAATAAAGCCAAACAAAGCAAGGCAGGGCCGGGAAAAGCAAAACAAAGAAGGGCGAGAAAAACCCAAGCAAAGGAGGTCCAGGAAAAGAAAAGAGGTGCCGCGAACGCAAAGCAAAGCAAAGCAGGTCCAGGGAAAGCTAAACAAAGAGGGACAGAGAAAAAAAAAATAAAAAAAAAATGCAGGGCCAAGGAAAGCAAGGCGATGCGGTGAATACAAAGCAGAGCAAAACAAAACAAAGCACGGCAAGGAAAAGCAAAGCAGACCAAGGCAAAGCAAAGTAGCGTGAGGAAAAGCAAAGCAGGGCCAGGAAAGGCAAAGCAAAGGACTTTGAGGCGAGGCGAAGCACAGCAGGGGTAGGAGAAGCAAAGCAAAGCAGAGAAGAAAAAGCAAAGCGGCGCCAGGAATACGAAGCAAAGCTAAGCAAAGGAAAGCGTGGCCGGAAGAAGCAAAACGTAGCAGGGCCAGGGAAGGCAAAGCAGAGCAAGGCAAAGCAAAGCAAACCCTGCGAGGAAAAAGAAAGCCTTATCGGGCAAAGAAAAGTCAGGCAGGGCCAGGAAAAGCAAAAGGAATCGGGGTCAGTAAAAACAAAGCAAAACAGGGCCGGGAAAAACAAAGCGGTGCCACGAATGCAAAGCAAAGCAAAGCAGGGCCAGGAAAAGCAAAGCAAAGAAAAACAGTGCTGTGAATACGAAACGTGTAGTTCCTTAGTGTCGTCCGAAATCGCACCCCCCACCCGCCCCAGACGAATAGGGAGGGGCCCGTTGCCGGGTAACGGGGAGGCGGGCGTTCAAGAAGGCGAGGGTGTGGCAGCGGCCCCCGGTTGCTTCCGGCCGCCGGCCGCTCTGACATAAGAGGCTCCCGCTCGGTCACGAGCAGCTCGCCACCTGTGCGACTCGGTGTGGCTGGCTGCCCGGCCGGTTTGCTTTAGCTTTTTATCGTTATATAAACGATCGATAGATATTTAATATTACGTATACTACTTAAAAGTTATTACAAAAGAAAGTACTAAATAAGAGTAAATATATATATAACGAAAACATAATAAAAAGAGTAGTAGTAATAATAATCGTTGTCAGTTTCCCCCTTTACTTTTACGAATCGAGTAGTTACTTAGCGTCGTTCGCAACCCCCACCCTCCCCAGACGAATAGCAACGGGGCCCACCTGGCGGCTCGCCGGACAGCGGGGGCCACAGAATAGACCCGGCCCGGTGGCCAGATCCCTGTCCCCTCGTCCGCCAGTTCCGAGGGGACAGTCGCCGAGGTGGGGGGAGGTCAAGGTGTGCGTCTGAGGGTTTACGTGTTTCTAAATACACCGATCGACTCGTCGGCAAAATCGGTGGGACGGTCTGCAAAAGAAGCCTAGAGCAGCAAAGCAGAGCAGAGCAGAGCAATGCGGAGGAAAGCAGAGCAAGGCAAAGCAAAGCCCCGCTAGGGAAAAGAAAGTGGCATAAGGAAAAGCAAAGCACGGCCAGAAAAAACAAAGGAAAAAGGGTAAAAAAAAAAAAAACAAAACCCAAAAAACAAACAAACAAACAAAAAAAAACAAAGCAAAGTAGGGCCAGAAAAAGCAAAGCAAAGCATGGCCAGGAAAGGCAAAGCAGAGCAAAGCAGCACAAAGAAATACATAGCAGAGCCAGGAACACAAAGCAAAGCAAACAAAGGAAGGCATGGCCGGGGTGGGGGGGGGAGAAAAAAAAAAAAATGAGGGCCAGGGAATGCAGAGCAAGGCAAAGCAAAGCAGAGCAAAGCAGCACAAAGAAATGCATAGCAGAGCCAGGAACACAAAGCAAAGCAAAACAAAGGAAGGCATGGCCGGGGGGGGGGGGGGGGGGGGGGGTCGGGGGGAGAAGGGGGGGGGGCGAAGAAAGAAAAAAAAAAAGAGGGCCAGGGAATGCAAAGCACAGCAATGCAAAACAAAGCAAAGCAGCACAAGACAAAGCAAAGCACTGTCTGGAATTCAAGGCAAAGTGAAGCAAAGTAAAAGAAAGCAGGGCCAGAAAAGGAAAGAAAAGCAGGGGTAAGAAAAGCAAAGCAAAGCATGGCCAGGAAAGGCAAATGACAGTAAGGCAAAGCAAAGCAGAGCAAAGTAGCACAAGGAAAAGCAAAGCAGGGCCAGGAAAGGCAAAGCAAAGGACTTTGAGGCGAGGCGAAGCACAGCAGGGGTAGGAGAAGCAAAGCAAAGCAGAGAAGAAAAAGCAAAGCTGCGCCAGGAATACGAAGCAAAGCTAAGCAAAGGAAAGCGTGGCCGGAAGAAGCAAAACGTAGCAGGGCCAGGAAAGGCAAAGCAGAGCAAGGCAAAGCAAAGCAAACCCTGCAAGGAAAAAGAAAGCCTTATCGGGCAAAGAAAAGTCAAGCAGGGCCAGGAAAAGCAAAAGGAATCGGGGTCAGTAAAAACAAAGCAAAGCAGGGCCAGGAAATCAAAACAAAGAAGGGCGAGAAAAACCCAAGCAAAGGAGGTCCAGGAAAAGAAAAGCGGCGTCATGAATACGAAATAAAGCCAAACAAAGCAAGGCAGGGCCGGGAAAAGCAAAACAAAGAAGGGCGAGAAAAACCCAAGCAAAGGAGGTCCAGGAAAAGAAAAGAGGTGCCGCGAACGCAAAGCAAAGCAAAGCAGGTCCAGGGAAAGCTAAACAAAGAGGGACAGAGAAAAAAAAAATAAAAAAAAAATGCAGGGCCAAGGAAAGCAAGGCGATGCGGTGAATACAAAGCAGAGCAAAACAAAACAAAGCACGGCAAGGAAAAGCAAAGCAGACCAAGGCAAAGCAAAGTAGCACGAGGAAAAGCAAAGCAGGGCCAGGAAAGGCAAAGCAAAGGACTTTGAGGCGAGGCGAAGCACAGCAGGGGTAGGAGAAGCAAAGCAAAGCAGAGAAGAAAAAGCAAAGCTGCGCCAGGAATACGAAGCAAAGCTAAGCAAAGGAAAGCGTGGCCGGAAGAAGCAAAACGTAGCAGGGCCAGGGAAGGCAAAGCAGAGCAAGGCAAAGCAAAGCAAACCCTGCGAGGAAAAAGAAAGCCTTATCGGGCAAAGAAAAGTCAAGCAGGGCCAGGAAAAGCAAAAGGAATCGGGGTCAGTAAAAACAAAGCAAAACAGGGCCGGGAAAAACAAAGCGGTGCCACGAATGCAAAGCAAAGCAAAGCAGGGCCAGGAAAAGCAAAGCAAAGAAAAACAGTGCTGTGAATACGAAACGTGTAGTTCCTTAGTGTCGTTCGAAATCGCACCCCCCACCCGCCCCAGACGAATAGGGAGGGGCCCGTTGCCGGGTTACGGGGAGGCGGGCGTTCAAGAAGGCGAGGGTGTGGCAGCGGCCCCCGGTTGCTTCCGGCCGCCGGCCGCTCTGACATAAGAGGCTCCCGCTCGGTCACGAGCAGCTCGCCACCTGTGCGACTCGGTGTGGCTGGCTGCCCGGCCGGTTTGCTTTAGCTTTTTATCGTTACATAAACGATCCATAGATATATAATATTATATATACTACTTAAGAGTTATTACAAAAGAAAGTACTAAATAAGAGTAAATATATATATAACGAAAACATAATAAAAAGAGTAGTAGTAATAATAATAATAATCGTTGTCTGTTTCCCCCTTTACTTTTAGGAATCACGTAGTTACTTAGCGTCGTTCGCAACCCCCACCCTCCCCAGACGAATAGCAACGGGGCCCACCTGGCGGCTCGCCGGACAGCGGGGGCCACAGAATAGACCCGGCCCGGTGGCCAGATCCCTGTCCCCTCGTCCGCCAGTTCCGAGGGGACAGTCGCCGAGGTGGGGGGAGGTCAAGGTGTGCGTCTGAGGGTTTACGTGTTTCTAAATACACCGATCGACTCGTCGGCAAAATCGGTGGGACGGTCTGCAAAAGGAGCCTAGAGCAGCAAAGCAGAGCAGAGCAGAGCAATGCGGAGGAAAGCAGAGCAAGGCAAAGCAAAGCCCCGCTAGGGAAAAGAAAGTGGCATAAGGAAAAGCAAAGCACGGCCAGAAAAAACAAAGGAAAAAGGGTAAAAAAAAAAAAACCAAAACCCAAAAAACAAACAAACAAACAAAAAAAAACAAAGCAAAGTAGGGCCAGAAAAAGCAAAGCAAAGCATGGCCAGGAAAGGCAAAGCAGAGCAAAGCAGCACAAAGAAATACATAGCAGAGCCAGGAACACAAAGCAAAGCAAACAAAGGAAGGCATGGCCGGGGTGGGGGGGGAGAAAAAAAAAAAAAATGAGGGCCAGGGAATGCAGAGCAAGGCAAAGCAAAGCAGAGCAAAGCAGCACAAAGAAATGCATAGCAGAGCCAGGAACACAAAGCAAAGCAAAACAAAGGAAGGCATGGTCGGGGGGGGGGGGGGAGGGGGGGGGGGACGGGAGGAGGGGGGGGGGGGGAGCGAAGAAAGAAAAAAAAAAAAACGAGGGCCAGGGAATGCAAAGCACAGCAATGCAAAACAAAGCAAAGCAGCACAAGACAAAGCAAAGCACTGTCAGGAATTCAAGGCAAAGTGAAGCAAAGTAAAAGAAAGCAGGGCCAGAAAAGGAAAGAAAAGCAGGGGTAAGAAAAGCAAAGCAAAGCATGGCCAGGAAAGGCAAATGACAGTAAGGCAAAGCAGAGCAGAGCAAAGTAGCACAAGGAAAAGCAAAGAAGGGCCAGGAAAGGCAAAGCAAAGGACTTTGAGGCGAGGCGAAGCACAGCAGGGGTAGGAGAAGCAAAGCAAAGCAGAGAAGAAAAAGCAAAGCTGCGCCAGGAATACGAAGCAAAGCTAAGCAAAGGAAAGCGTGGCCGGAAGAAGCAAAACGTAGCAGGGCCAGGGAAGGCAAAGCAGAGCAAGGCAAAGCAAAGCAAACCCTGCAAGGGTTAGCACTGGCACCACTGGCGATGCAGTGCAGTGAGTCCAGAGAGTGCACTGGCACCACTGGGGATGCAGTGCAGTGAGTCCAGAGAGTGCACTGGCACCACTGGGGATGCAGTGCAGTGACTCCAGAGAGTGCACTGGCACCACTGGGGATGCAGTGCAGTGAGTCCAGAGAGTGCACTGGTACCACTGGGGATGCAGTGCAGTGAGTCCAGAGAGTGCACTGTCACCACTGGGGATGCACCCGGGTGAGTCCAGAGAGTGCACTGGCACCACTGGGAATGCAGTGCAGTGAGTCCAGAGAGTGCACTGGCACAACTGGGGATGCACGGTAGTGACTCCAGAGAGTGCACTGGCACCACTGGGGATGCAGTGCAGTGAGTCCAGAGAGTGCACTGGCACGACTGGGGATGCAGTGCAGTGAGTCCAGAGAGTGCACTGGCACCACTGGGGATGCACCCCGGTGAGTCCAGTGAGTGCAATGGCACCACTGGGGATGCACTGTAGTGAGTCCAGAGAGTGCACTGGCACCACTGGGGATGCAGTGCAGCGAGTCCAGAGAGTGCACTGGCACGACTGGGGATGCAGTGCAGCGAGTCCAGAGAGTGCACTGGCACCACTGGGGATGCAGTGCAGTGAGTCCAGAGAGTGCACTTGCAAAACTGGGGATGCACTTCAGTGAGTCCAGAGAGTGCACTGGCACCACTGGGGATGCAGTGCAGTGAGTCCAGAGAGTGCACTGGCACCACTGGGGATGGTGTGCAGTGAGTCCAGAGAGTGCACTGGCACCACTGGGGATGCACGCCGGTGAGTCCTGAGAGTGCAATGGCACCCCTGGGGATGCAGTGCAGTGAGTTCAGAGTGCACTGGCACCACTGGGGATGCTGTGCAGTGAGCCCAGAGAGTGCACTGGCACCACTGGTAATGCAGTGCAGTGAGTCCAGAGAGTGCACTGGAACCACGGGGGATCCACTTCAGTGACTCCAGAGAGTGCACTGGCACCACTGGGGATGCAGTGCAGCGAGTCCAGAGAGTGCACTGGCACCACTGGGGATGCACTGCAGTGAGTCCAGAGAGTGCACTGGCACCACTGGGGATGCAGTGAAGTGAGTCCAGAGAGTGCACTGGCTCCACTGGAGATGCACGCCGGTGAGTCCTGAGAGTGCACTGGCACCACTGGGGATGCAGTGCAGTTAGTCCAGAGAGTGCACTGGCACCACTGGGGATGCAGTGCAGTGAGTCCAGAGAGTGCACTGGCACCACTGGGAATGCAGTGCAGTGACTCCAGAGAGTGCACTGGCACCACTGGGGATGCAGTGCAGTGAGTCCAGAGAGTGTACTGGTACCACTGGTGATGCAGTGCAGTGAGTCCAGAGAGTGCACTGGCACCACTGGGGATGCACGGTAGTGACTCCAGAGAGTGCACTGGCACCACTGGGGATGCAGTGCAGTTAGTCCAGAGAGTGCACTGGCACCACTGGGGATGCAGTGCAGTGAGTCCAGAGAGTGCACTGGCACCACTGGGGATGCAGTGCAGTGACTCCAGAGAGTGCACTGGCACCACTGGGGATGCAGTGCAGTGAGTCCAGAGAGTGCACTGGTACCACTGGGGATGCAGTGCAGTGAGTCCAGAGAGTGCACTGGCACCACTGGGGATGCACCCGGGTGAGTCCAGAGAGTGCACTGGCACCACTGGGAATGCAGTGCAGTGAGTCCAGAGAGTGCACTGGCACAACTGGGGATGCACGGTAGTGACTCCAGAGAGTGCACTGGCACCACTGGGGATGCAGTGCAGTGAGTCCAGAGAGTGCACTGGCACGACTGGGGATGCAGTGCAGTGAGTCCAGAGAGTGCACTGGCACGACTGGGGATGCACCCCGGTGAGTCCAGTGAGTGCACTGGCACCACTGGGGATGCAGTGCAGTGAGTCCAGAGAGTGCACTGGCACCACTAGGGATGCAGTGCAGCGAGTCCAGAGAGTGCACTGGCACGACTGGGGATGCAGTGCAGCGAGTCCAGAGAGTGCACTGGCACCACTGGGGATGCAGTGCAGTGAGTCCAGAGAGTGCACTGGCACCACTGGGCATGCAGTGCAGTGAGTCCAGAGAGTTCACTGGCACCACTGGGGATGCAGTGCAGTGAATCCAGAGAGTGCACTGGCACCACTGGGGATTCAGTGCAGTGAGTCCAGAGAGTGCACTGGCACCACTGGGGATGCAGTGCAGTGAGTCCAGAGAGTGCACTGGCACAACTGGGGAGGCACCCCGGTTAGTCCAGAGAGTGCACTGGCACCACTGGGGATGCAGTGCAGTGAGTCCAGAGAGTGCACTGGCACCACTGGGGATGCAGTGCAGTGAGTCCAGAGAGTGCACTGGCACCACTGGGGATGCACCCGGGTGAGTCCAGAGAGTGCACTGGCACCACTGGGAATGCAGTGCAGTGAGTCCAGAGAGTGCACTGGCACAACTGGGGATGCACGGTAGTGTCTCCAGAGAGTGCACTGGCACCACTGGGAATGCAGTGCAGTGAGTCCAGAGAGTGCACTGGCACGACTGGGGATGCAGTGCAGCGAGTCCAGAGAGTGCACTGGCACCACTGGGGATGCACCCCGGTGAGTCCAGTGAGTGCACTGGCACCACTGGGGATGCAGTGCAGTGAGTCCAGAGAGTGCACTGGCACCACTGGGGATGCAGTGCAGTGAGTCCAGAGAGTGCACTGGCACGACTGGGGATGCAGTGCAGCGAGTCCAGAGAGTGCACTGGCACCACTGGGGATGCAGTGCAGTGAGTCCAGAGAGTGCACTGGCACCACTGGGAATGCAGTGCAGTGAGTCCAGAGAGTGCACTGGCACCACTGGGGATGCAGTGCAGTGAGTACAGACACTGCACTGGAACCACTGGGGATGCGGTGCAGTGAGTCCAGAGAGTGCACTGGCACCACTGGGTTGCAGTGTAGTGAGTCCAGAGAGTGCACTGGCACCACTGGGTTGCAGTGTAGTGAGTCCAGAGAGTGCACTGTCACCACTGGTGATGCAGTGCAGTGAGTCCAGAGAGTGCACTGGCACCACTGGAGATGCGGTGCAGTGAGTCCAGAGAGTGCACTGGCACCACTGGGGATGCAGTGCAGTGAGTCCAGAGAGTGCACTGGCAGCACTGGGGATGCAGTGCAGTGAGTCCAGAGAGTGCACTGGCACCACTGGAGATGCGGTGCAGTGAGTCCAGAGAGTGCACTGGCACCAGTGGTGATGCAGTGCAGTGAGTCCAGAGAGTGCACTGGCAGCACTGGGGATGCAGTGCCGTGAGTCCAGAGAGTGCAGTGGCACCACTGGGCATATAGTGCAGTGAGTCCAGAGAGTGCACTTGCAAAACTGGGGATGCATTTCAGTGAGTCCAGAGAGTGCACTGGCACCACTGGGGATGCAGTGCAGTGAGTCCAGAGAGTGCACTGGCACCACTGGGGATGCTGTGCAGTGAGTCCATGGAGTGCACTGGCACCCCTGGGGATGCAGTGCAGTGAGTCCAGAGTGCACTGGCAAAACTGGGGATGCACTGCAGTGAGCCCAGAGAGTGCACTGGCACCACTGGGGATGCGGTGCAGTGAGTCCAGAGAGTTCACTGGCACCACTGGGGATGCAGTGCAGTGAGTCCAGAGAGTGCACTGGCACCACTGGGGATACAGTGCAGTAAGTCCAGAGAGTGCACTGGCACCACTGGGGATGCAGTGCAGTGAGTCCAGAGAGTGCACTGGCACCACTGGGGATGCAGTGCAGTGAGTCCAGAGAGTGCACTGGCACCACTGGGGATTCAGTGCAGTGAGTCCAGAGAGTGCACTGGCACCACTGGGGATGCAGTGCAGTGAGTCCAGAGAGTGCACTGGCACCACTGGGGAGGCACCCCGGTGAGTCCAGAGAGAGCACTGGCACCACTGGGTATGCAGTGGAGTGAGTCCAGAGAGTGCACTGGCACCACTGGGGATGCAGTGCAGTGAGTCCAGAGAGTGCACTGGCACCACTGGGGATGCACCCGGGTGAGTCCAGAGAGTGCACTGGCACCACTGGGAATGCAGTGCAGTGAGTCCAGAGAGTGCACTGGCACAACTGGGGATGCACGGTTGTGTCTCCAGAGAGTGCACTGGCACCACTGGGAATGCAGTGCAGTGAGTCCAGAGAGTGCACTGGCACGACTGGGGATGCAGTGCAGTGAGTCCAGAGAGTGCACTGGCACCACTGGGGATGCACCCCGGTGAGTCCAGTGAGTGCACTGGCACAACTGGGGATGCACTGCAGTGAGTCCAGAGAGTGCACTGGCACCACTGGGGTTGCAGTGCAGCGAGTCCAGAGAGTGCACTGGCACGACTGGGGATGCAGTGCAGCGAGTCCAGAGAGTGCACTGGCACCACTGGGGATGCAGTGCAGTGAGTCCAGAGAGTGCACTGGCACCACTGGGAATGCAGTGCAGTGAGTCCAGAGAGTGCACTGGCACCACTGGGGATGCAGTGCAGTGAGTCCAGACACTGCACTGGAACCACTGGGGATGCAGTGCAGTGAGTCCAGAGAGTGCACTGGCACCACTGGGTTGCAGTGTAGTGAGTCCAGAGAGTGCACTGGCACCACTGGGTTGCAGTGTAGTGAGTCCAGAGAGTGCACTGTCACCACTGGTGATGCAGTGCAGTGAGTCCAGAGAGTGCACTGGCACCACTGGGGATGCGGTGCAGTGAGTCCAGAGAGTGCACTGGCACCAGTGGTGATGCAGTGCAGTGAGTCCAGAGAGTGCACTGGCACCACTGGGGATGCGGTGCAGTGAGTCCAGAGAGTGCACTTGCAAAACTGGGGATGCACTTCAGTGAGTCCAGAGAGTGCACTGGCACCACTGGGGATGCGGTGCAGTGAGTCCAGAGAGTGCACTGGCACCAGTGGTGATGCAGTGCAGTGAGTCCTGAGAGTGCAATGGCACCCCTGGGGATGCAGTGCAGTGAGTCCGGAGTGCACTGGCACCACTGGGGATGCTGTGCAGTGAGCCCAGAGAGTGCACTGGCACCACTGGTAATGCAGTGCAGTGAGTCCAGAGAGTGCACTGGCACCACGGGGGATCCACTTCAGTGACTCCAGAGAGTGCACTGGCACCACTGGGGATGCAGTGCAGCGAGTCCAGAGAGTGCACTGGCACCACTGGGGATGCAGTGCAGTGAGTTCAGAGAGTGCACTGGCACCACTGGCGATGCAGTGCAGTGAGTCCAGAGAGTGCACTGGCACCACTAGGGATGCACGCCGGTGAGTCCTGAGAGTGCACTGGCACCACTGGGGATGCAGTGCAGTTAGTCCAGAGAGTGCACTGGCACCACTGGGGATGCACTGCAGTGAGTCCAGAGAGTGCACTGGCACCACTGGGGATGCAGTGCAGTGACTCCAGAGAGTGCACTGGAACCACTGGGGATGCAGTGCAGTGAGTCCAGAGAGTGCACTGGTACCACTGGTGATGCAGTGCAGTGAGTCCAGAGAGTGCACTGGCACCACTGGGGATGCACCCGGTTGAGTCCAGAGAGTGCACTGGCACCACTGGGAATGCAGTGCAGTGAGTCCAGAGAGTGCACTGGCACAACTGGGGATGCACGGTAGTGACTCCAGAGAGTGCACTGGCACCACTGGGGATGCAGTGCAGTTAGTCCAGAGAGTGCACTGGCACCACTGGGGATGCAGTGCAGTGAGTCCAGAGAGTGCACTGGCACCACTGGGGATGCAGTGCAGTGAGTCCAGAGAGTGCACTGGCACCACTGGGGATGCAGTGCAGTGAGTCCAGAGAGTGCACTGGCACCACTGGGGATGCAGTGCGGTGAGTCCAGAGTGCACTGGCACCACTGGGGATGCAGTGCAGTGAGTCAAGAGAGGTCACTGGCACCACTGGGGATGCACCCCGGTGAGTCCAGAGAGTGCACTGTCACCACTGGGGATGCAGTGCAGTGAGTCCAGAGAGTGCACTGGCACCACTGGGGATGCAGTGCAGTGAGTCCAGAGAGTGCACTGGCACCACTGGGGATGCAGTGCAGTGAGTCCAGAGAGTGCACTGGCACCACTGGGGATGCAGTACAGTGAGTCCAGAGAGTGCACTGGCACCACTGGGGATGCAGTGCAGTGAGTCCAGAGAGTGCACTGGCACCACTAGGGATGCAGTGCAGCGAGTCCAGAGAGTGCACTGGCACGACTGGGGATGCAGTGCAGCGAGTCCAGAGAGTGCACTGGCACCACTGGGGATGCAGTGCAGTGAGTCCAGAGAGTGCACTGGCACCACTGGGGATGCAGTGCAGTGAGTCCAGAGAGTGCACTGGCACCACTGGGGATGCAGTGCAGTGAGTCCATACACTGCACAGGAACCACTGGGGATGCAGTGCACTGAGTCCAGAGAGTGCACTGGCACCACTGGGTTGCAGTGTAGTGAGTCCAGAGAGTGCACTGGCACCACTGGGGATGCAGTGCAGTGAGTCCAGAGAGTTCACTGGCACCACTGGTGATGCAGTGCAGTGAGTCCAGAGAGTGCACTTGCAAAACTGGGGATGCACTTCAGTGAGTCCAGAGAGTGCACTGGCACCAGTGGTGATGCAGTGCAGTGAGTCCAGAGAGTGCACTGGCACCACTGGGGATGCAGTGCAGTGAGTCCAGAGAGTGCAGTGGCACCACTGGGCATATAGTGCAGTGAGTCCAGAGAGTGCACTGGCACCATTGGGGATGCACTGCAGTGAGTCCAGAGAGTGCACTTGCAAAACTGGGGATGCACTTCAGTGAGTCCAGAGAGTGCACTGGCACCACTGGGGATGCAGTGCAGTGAGTCCAGAGAGTGCACTGGAACCACGGGGGATGCAGTGCAGTGAGTCCATGGAGTGCACTGGCACCCCTGGGGATGCAGTGCAGTGAGTCCAGAGTGCACTGGCACCACTGGGGATGCACTGCAGTGAGCCCAGAGAGTGCACTGGCACCACTGGTAATGCAGTGCAGTGAGTCCAGAGGGTGCACTGGCACCACTGGGGATGCAGTGCAGTGAGTCCAGAGAGTGCACTGGCACCACTGTGGATGCAGTCCAGTGCGTCCAGAGAGTGCACTGGCACCACTGGGGATGCAGTGCAGTGAGTCCAGAGAGTGCACTGGCACCACGGGGGATCCACTTCAGTGACTCCAGAGAGTGCACTGGCACCACTGGGGATGCAGTGCAGTGAGTCCAGAGAGTGCACTGGCACCACTGGGGATGCAGTGCAGTGAGTCCAGAGAGTGCACTGGCACCACTGGGGATGCACTGCAGTGAGTCCAGAGAGTGCACTGTCACCACTGGGGATGCACCCGGGTGAGTCCAGAGAGTGCACTGGCACCACTGGGGATGCAGTGCAGTGAGTCCAGAGAGTGCACTGGCACCACTGGGGATGCAGTGCAGCGAGTCCAGAGAGTGCACTGGCACGACTGGGGATGCAGTGCAGCGAGTCCAGAGAGTGCACTGGCACCACTGGGGATGCAGTGCAGTGAGTCCAGAGAGTGCACTTGCAAAACTGGGGATGCACTTCAGTGAGTCCAGAGAGTGCACTGGCACCACTGGGGATGCAGTGCAGTGAGTCCAGAGAGTGCACTGGCACCACTGGGGATGCTGTGCAGTGAGTCCAGAGAGTGCACTGGCACCACTGGGGATGCTGTGCAGTGAGTCCAGAGAGTGCACTGGCACCACTGGGGATGCACGCCCGTGAGTCCTGAGAGTGCACTGGCACCCCTGGGGATGCAGTGCAGTGAGTCCAGAGTGCACTGGCACCACTGGGGATGCTGTGCAGTGAGCCCAGAGAGTGCACTGGCACCACTGGTAATGCAGTGCAGTGAGTCCAGAGAGTGCACTGGCACCACGGGGGATCCACTTCAGTGACTCCAGAGAGTGCACTGGCACCACTGGGGATGCAGTGCAGCGAGTCCAGAGAGTGCACTGGCACCACTGGGGATGCACTGCAGTGAGTCCAGAGAGTGCACTGGCACCACTGGGGATGCAGTGCAGTGAGTCCAGAGAGTGCACTGGCACCACTGGGGATGCACGCCGGTGAGTCCTGAGAGTGCACTGGCACCACTGGGGATGCAGTACAGTTAGTCCAGAGAGTGCACTGGCACCACTGGGGATGCAGTGCAGTGAGTCCAGAGAGTGCACTGGCACCACTGGGGATGCAGTGCAGTGAGTCCAGAGAGTGCACTGGCACCACTGGGGATGCAGTGCAGTGAGTCCAGAGAGTGCACTGGTACCACTGGTGATGCAGTGCAGTGAGTCCAGAGAGTGCACTGGCACCACTGGGGATGCACCCGGTTGAGTCCAGAGAGTGCACTGGCACCACTGGGGATGCAGTGCAGTGAGTCCAGAGAGTGCACTGGCACAACTGGGGATGCACGGTAGTGACTCCAGAGAGTGCACTGGCACCACTGGGGATGCAGTGCAGTTAGTCCAGAGAGTGCACTGGCACCACTGGGGATGCAGTGCAGTGAGTCCAGAGAGTGCACTGGCACCACTGGGGATGCAGTGCAGTGACTCCAGAGAGTGCACTGGCACCACTGGGGATGCAGTGCAGTGAGTCCAGAGAGTGCACTGGTACCACTGGGGATGCAGTGCAGTGAGTCCAGAGAGTGCACTGGCACCACTGGGGATGCACCCGGGTGAGTCCAGAGAGTGCACTGGCACCACTGGGAATGCAGTGCAGTGAGTCCAGAGAGTGCACTGGCACAACTAGGGATGCACGGTAGTGACTCCAGAGAGTGCACTGGCACCACTGGGGATGCAGTGCAGTGAGTCCAGAGAGTGCACTGGCACGACTGGGGATGCAGTGCAGTGAGTCCAGAGAGTGCACTGGCACCACTGGGGATGCACCCCGGTGAGTCCAGTGAGTGCACTGGCACCACTGGGGATGCAGTGCAGCGAGTCCAGAGAGTGCACT
Source organism: Anser anser (assembly GCF_964211835.1). Lineage (NCBI taxonomy): Eukaryota > Metazoa > Chordata > Aves > Anseriformes > Anatidae > Anser > Anser anser. Next base: position 14,394 of record NW_028154190.1, read on the forward strand.
GGCACGACTGGGGATGCAGTGCAGCGAGTCCAGAGAGTGCACTGGCACCACTGGGGATGCAGTGCAGTGAGTCCAGAGAGTGCACTGGCACCACTGGGGATGCAGTGCAGTGAGTCCAGAGAGTGCACTGGCACCACTGGGGATGCAGTGCAGTGAGTCCATACACTGCACAGGAACCACTGGGGATGCAGTGCAGTGAGTCCAGAGAGTGCACTGGCACCACTGCGTTGCAGTGTAGTGAGTCCAGAGAGTGCACTGGCACCACTGGGGATGCAGTGCAGTGAGTCCAGAGAGTGCACTGGCACCACTGGTGATGCAGTGCAGTGAGTCCAGAGAGTGCACTGGCACCACTGGGGATGCGGTGCAGTGAGTCCAGAGAGTGCACTGGCACCAGTGGTGATGCAGTGCAGTGAGTCCAGAGAGTGCACTGGCACCACTGGGGATGCAGTGCAGTGAGTCCAGAGAGTGCACTGGCACCACTGGGCATATAGTGCAGTGAGTCCAGAGAGTGCACTGGCACCATTGGGGATGCAGTGCAGTGAGTCCAGAGAGTGCACTTGCAAAACTGGGGATGCACTTCAGTGAGTCCAGAGAGTGCACTGGCACCACTGGGGATGCACTGCACTGAGTCCAGAGAGTGCACTGGCACCACTGGGGATGCTGTGCAGTGAGTCCATGGAGTGCACTGGCACCCCTGGGGATGCAGTGCAGTGAGTCCAGAGTGCACTGGTACCACTGGGGATGCACTGCAGTGAGCCCAGAGAGAGCACTGGCACCACTGGTAATGCAGTGCAGTGAGTCCAGAGGGTGCACTGGCACCACTGGGGATGCAGTGCAGTGAGTCCAGAGAGTGCACTGGCACCACTGTGGATGCAGTCCAGTGCGTCCAGAGAGTGCACTGGCACCACTGGGGATGCAGTGCAGTGAGTCCAGAGAGTGCACTGGCACCACGGGGGATCCACTTCAGTGACTCCAGAGAGTGCACTGGCACCACTGGGGATGCAGTGCAGCGAGTCCAGAGAGTGCACTGGCACCACTGGGGATGCAGTGCAGTGAGTCCAGAGAGTGCACTGGCACCACTGGGGATGCAGTGCAGTGAGTGCAGAGAGTGCACTGGCACCACTGGGGATGCAGTGCAGTGAGTGCAGAGAGTGCACTGGCACCACTGGGGATGCAGTGCAGTGAGTCCAGAGAGTGCACTGGCACCACTGGGGATGCGGTGCAGTGAGTCCAGAGAGTGCACTGGCACCAGTGGTGATGCAGTGCAGTGAGTCCAGAGAGTGCAGTGGCACCACTGGGGATGCAGTGCAGCAAGTCCAGAGAGTGCACTGGCACCACTGGGGATGCAGTGCAGTGAGTCCAGAGAGTGCACTGGCACCACTGGGGATGCACCCGGGTGAGTCCAGAGAGTGCACTGGCACCACTGGGGATGCAGTGCAGTGAGTCCAGACACTGCAGTGGAACCCCTGGGGATGCGGTGCAGTGAGTCCAGAGAGTGCACTAGCACCACTGGTGATGCAGTGTAGTGAGTCCAGTGAGTGCACTGGCACCACTGGGGATGCAGTGCAGTGAGTCCAGAGAGTGCACTGGCACGACTGGGGATGCAGTGCAGTGAGTCCAGAGAGTGCACTGGCACCACTGGGGATGCACCCCGGTGAGTCCACTGAGTGCACTGGCACCACTGGGGATGCAGTGCAGTGAGTCCAGAGAGTGCACTGGCACCACTGGGGATGCAGTGCAGCGAGTCCAGAGAGTGCACTGGCACCACTGGGGATGCAGTGCAGTGAGTTCAGGGAGTGCACTGGCACCACTGGGGATGCAGTGCAGTGAATCCAGAGAGTGCACTTGCACCACTGGGGATGCAGTGCAGTGACTCCAGAGAGTGCACTGGCACCACTGGGGATGCAGTGCAGCGAGTCCAGAGAGTGCACTGGCACCACTGGGGTTGCAGTGCAGTGAGTCCAGAGAGTGCACTGGCACCACTGGGGATGCAGTGCAGTGAGTCCAGAGAGTTCACTGGCACCACTGGGAATGCACCCCGATGAGTCCTGAGAGTGCACTGGCACCACTGGGGATGCAGTGCAGTGAGTCCAGAGAGTGCACTGGCACCACTGGGGATGCACTGCAGTGAGTCCGGAGAGTGCACTGGCACCACTGGGGATGCAGTGCAGTGAGTCCAGAGAGTGCACTGGCACCACTGGGGATGCAGTGCAGTGAGTCCATACACTGCACAGGAACCACTGGGGATGCAGTGCACTGAGTCCAGAGAGTGCACTGGCACCACTGGAGATACAGTGCATTAAGTCCAGAGAGTGCACTGGCACCACTGGGGATGCAGTGCAGTGAGTCCAGAGAGTGCACTGGCACCACTGGGGATGCACCCGGGTGAGTCCAGAGAGTGCACTGGCACCACTGAGGATGCAGTGCAGTGAGTCCAGAGAGTGCACTGGCACCACTGGGGATGCAGTGCAGCGAGTCCAGAGAGTGCACTGGCACCACTGGGGATGCAGTGCAGTGAGTCCAGAGAGTGCACTGGCACAACTGGGGATGCACGGTAGTGAGTCCAGAGAGTGCACTGGCACAACTAGCTATGCACCCCGGTGAGTCCAGAGAGAGCACTGGAACCACTGGGGATGCAGTGCACTGAATCCAGAGAGTGCACTGGCACCACTGGGGATGCAGTGTAGTGAGTCCACAGAGTGCACTGGCACCACTGGGGATGCAGTGCAGTGAATCCTGAGAGTGCACTGGCACCACTGGGGATGTAGTGCAGCGAGTCCAGAGAGTGCACTGGCACCACTGGGGGTGCAGTGCAGTGAGTCCAGAGAGTGCACTGGCACCACTGGGGATACAGTGCAGTAAGTCCAGAGAGTGCACTGGCACCACTGGGGATGCAGTGCAGTGAGTCCAGAGAGTGCACTGGCACCACTGGGGATGCAGTGCAGTGAGTCCAGAGAGTTCACTGGCACCACTGGGGATGCAGTGCAGTGAGTCCAGAGAGTGCACTGGCTCCACTGGGGATGCACTTCAGTGAGTCCAGAGAGTTCACTGGCACCACTGGTAATGCAGTGCAGTGAGTCCAGAGCGTGCACTGGCACAACTGGGGATGCACCCCGGTGAGTCCAAAGAGAGCACTGGCACCACTGTGGATGCAGTCCAGTGCGTCCAGAGAGTGCGCTGGCACCACTGGGGATGCAGTGCAGTGAGTCCAGAGAGTGCACTGGCACCACGGGGGATCCACTGCAGTGCGTCCAGAGAGTGCACTGGCACCACTGGGGATGCAGTGCAGTGAGTCCAGGGAGTGCACTGGCACCACTGGTGATGCAGTGCAGTGAATCCAGAGAGTGCACATGCACCACTGGGGATGCAGTGCAGTGACTCCAGAGAGTGCACTGGCACCACTGGGGATGCACTGCAGCGAGTCCAGAGAGTGCACTGGCACCACTGGGGATGCACTGCAGTGAGTCCAGAGAGTGCACTGGCACCACTGGGGATGCACCCCGGTGAGTCCTGAGAGTGCACTGGCACCACTGGGTATGCAGTGCAGTGAGTCCAGAGAGTGCACTGGCACCACTGGGGATGCAGTGCAGTGAGTCCAGAGAGGGCACTGGCACCACTGGGGATGCAGTGCAGTGAGTCCAGAGAGTGCACTGTCACCACTGGGGATGCATTGCAGTGAGTCCAAAGAGTGCACTGGCACCATTGGTGATGCAGTGCAGTGAGTCCAGAGAGTGCACTGGCACCACTGGGGATGCAGTGCAGTGAGTCCAGAGAGTGCACTGGCACCACTGGGGATGCAGTGCAGTGAGCTCAGAGAGTGCACTGGCACCACTGGCGATGCAGTGCGGTGAGTCCAGAGAGTGCACTGGCACCACTGGGGATGCAGTGCAGTGAGTCCAGAGAGTGCACTGGCACAACTGGGGAGGCACCCCGGTGAGTCCAGAGAGAGCACTGGCACCACTGGGTATGCAGTGGAGTGAGTCCAGAGAGTGCACGGGCACCACTGGGGATGCAGTGCAGTGAGTCCAGAGAGTGCACTGGCACCACTGGGGATGCACCCGGGTGAGTCCAGAGAGTGCACTGGCACCACTGGGAATGCAGTGCAGTGAGTCCAGAGAGTGCACTGGCACAACTGGGGATGCACGGTTGTGTCTCCAGAGAGTGCACTGGCACCACTGGGAATGCAGTGCAGTGAGTCCAGAGAGTGCACTGGCACGACTGGGAATGCAGTGCAGTGAGTCCAGAGAGTGCACTGGCACCACTGGGGATGCAGTGCAGTGAGTCCAGAGACTGCACTGGCACCACTGGGGATGCTGTGTAGTGAGTCCAGAGAGTGCACTGGCACCACTGGGGATGCAGTGCAGCGAGTCCAGAGAGTGCACTGGCACCCCTGGGGATGCAGTGCAGTGAGTCCAGAGAGTGCACTGGCACCACGGGGGATCCACTTCAGTGACTCCAGAGAGTGCACTGGCACCACTGGGGATGCACTGCAGTGAGTCCAGAGAGTGCACTGGCACCACTGGGGATGCAGTGCAGTGAGTCCAGAGAGTGCACTGGTACCACTGGGGATGCAGTGCAGTGAGTCCAGAGAGTGCACTGTCACCACTGGGGATGCACCCGGGTGAGTCCAGAGAGTGCACTGGCACCACTGGGGATGCAGTGCAGTGAGTCCAGAGAGTGCACTGGCACCACTGGGGATGCAGTGCAGCGAGTCCAGAGAGTGCACTGGCACGACTGGGGATGCAGTGCAGCGAGTCCAGAGAGTGCACTGGCACCACTGGGGATGCAGTGCAGTGAGTCCAGAGAGTGCACTTGCAAAACTGGGGATGCACTTCAGTGAGTCCAGAGAGTGCACTGGCACCACTGGGGATGCAGTGCAGTGAGTCCAGAGAGTGCACTGGCACCACTGGGGATGCTGTGCAGTGAGTCCAGAGAGTGCACTGGCACCACTGGGGATGCTGTGCAGTGAGTCCAGAGAGTGCACTGGCACCACTGGGGATGCACGCCCGTGAGTCCTGAGAGTGCACTGGCACCACTGGGGATGCAGTGCAGTGAGTCCAGAGTGCACTGGCACCACTGGGGATGCTGTGCAGTGAGCCCAGAGAGTGCACTGGCACCACTGGTAATGCAGTGCAGTGAGTCCAGAGAGTGCACTGGCACCACGGGGGATCCACTTCAGTGACTCCAGAGAGTGCACTGGCACCACTGGGGATGCAGTGCAGCGAGTCCAGAGAGTGCACTGGCACCACTGGGGATGCAGTGCAGTGAGTCCAGAGAGTGCACTGGCACCACTGGGGATGCAGTGCAGTGAGTCCAGAGAGTGCACTGGCACCACTGGGGATGCACGCCGGTGAGTCCTGAGAGTGCACTGGCACCACTGGGGATGCAGTACAGTTAGTCCAGAGAGTGCACTGGCACCACTGGGGATGCAGTGCAGTGAGTCCAGAGAGTGCACTGGCACCACTGGGGATGCAGTGCAGTGACTCCAGAGAGTGCACTGGCACCACTGGGGATGCAGTGCAGTGAGTCCAGAGAGTGCACTGGTACCACTGGTGATGCAGTGCAGTGAGTCCAGAGAGTGCACTGGCACCACTGGGGATGCACCCGGTTGAGTCCAGAGAGTGCACTGGCACCACTGGGGATGCAGTGCAGTGAGTCCAGAGAGTGCACTGGCACAACTGGGGATGCACGGTAGTGACTCCAGAGAGTGCACTGGCACCACTGGGGATGCAGTGCAGTTAGTCCAGAGAGTGCACAGGCACCACTGGGGATGCAGTGCAGTGAGTCCAGAGAGTGCACTGGCACCACTGGGGATGCAGTGCAGTGACTCCAGAGAGTGCACTGGCACCACTGGGGATGCAGTGCAGTGAGTCCAGAGAGTGCACTGGTACCACTGGGGATGCAGTGCAGTGAGTCCAGAGAGTGCACTGGCACCACTGGGGATGCACCCGGGTGAGTCCAGAGAGTGCACTGGCACCACTGGGAATGCAGTGCAGTGAGTCCAGAGAGTGCACTGGCACAACTAGGGATGCACGGTAGTGACTCCAGAGAGTGCACTGGCACCACTGGGGATGCAGTGCAGTGACTCCAGAGAGTGCACTGGCACCACTGGGGATGCAGTGCAGTGAGTCCAGAGAGTGCACTGGTACCACTGGGGATGCAGTGCAGTGAGTCCAGAGAGTGCACTGGCACCACTGGGGATGCACCCGGGTGAGTCCAGAGAGTGCACTGGCACCACTGGGAATGAAGTGCAGTGAGTCCAGAGAGTGCACTGGCACAACTAGGGATGCACGGTAGTGACTCCAGAGAGTGCACTGGCACCACTGGGGATGCAGTGCAGTGAGTCCAGAGAGTGCACTGGCACGACTGGGGATGCAGTGCAGTGAGTCCAGAGAGTGCACTGGCACCACTGGGGATGCACCCCGGTGAGTCCAGTGAGTGCACTGGCACCACTGGGGATGCACTGCAGTGAGTCCAGAGAGTGCACTGGCACCACTGGGGATGCAGTGCAGCGAGTCCAGAGAGTGCACTGGCACGACTGGGGATGCAGTGCAGCGAGTCCAGAGAGTGCACTGGCACCACTGGGGATGCAGTGCAGTGAGTCCAGAGAGTGCACTGGCACCACTGGGGATGCAGTGCAGTGAGTCCAGAGAGTGCACTGGCACCACTGGGGATGCAGTGCAGTGAGTCCATACACTGCACAGGAACCACTGGGGATGCAGTGCAGTGAGTCCAGAGAGTGCACTGGCACCACTGCGTTGCAGTGTAGTGAGTCCAGAGAGTGCACTGGCACCACTGGGGATGCAGTGCAGTGAGTCCAGAGAGTGCACTGGCACCACAGGTGATGCAGTGCAGTGAGTCCAGAGAGTGCACTGGCACCACTGGAGATACAGTGCATTAAGTCCAGAGAGTGCACTGGCACCACTGGGGATGCAGTGCAGTGAGTCCAGAGAGTGCACTGGCACCACTGGGGATGCACCCGGGTGAGTCCAGAGAGTGCACTGGCACCACTGAGGATGCAGTGCAGTGAGTCCAGAGAGTGCACTGGCACCACTGGGGATGCAGTGCAGCGAGTCCAGAGAGTGCACTGGCACCACTGGGGATGCAGTGCAGTGAGTCCAGAGAGTGCACTGGCACAACTGGGGATGCACGGTAGTGAGTCCAGAGAGTGCACTGGCACAACTAGCTATGCACCCCGGTGAGTCCAGAGAGAGCACTGGAACCACTGGGGATGCAGTGCACTGAATCCAGAGAGTGCACTGGCACCACTGGGGATGCAGTGCAGTGAGTCCAGAGAGTGCACTGGCACCACTGGGGATGCAGTGCAGTGAATCCTGAGAGTGCACTGGCACCACTGGGGATGTAGTGCAGCGAGTCCAGAGAGTGCACTGGCACCACTGGGGGTGCAGTGCAGTGAGTCCAGAGAGTGCACTGGCACCACTGGGGATGCAGTGCAGTGAGTCCAGAGAGTGCACTGGCACCACTGGGGATGCAGTGCAGTGAGTCCAGAGAGTTCACTGGCACCACTGGGGATGCAGTGCAGTGAGTCCAGAGAGTGCACTGGCTCCACTGGGGATGCACTTCAGTGAGTCCAGAGAGTTCACTGGCACCACTGGTAATGCAGTGCAGTGAGTCCAGAGCGTGCACTGGCACAACTGGGGATGCACCCCGGTGAGTCCAAAGAGAGCACTGGCACCACTGTGGATGCAGTCCAGTGCGTCCAGAGAGTGCGCTGGCACCACTGGGGATGCAGTGCAGTGAGTCCAGAGAGTGCACTGGCACCACGGGGGATCCACTGCAGTGAGTCCAGAGAGTGCACTGGCACCACTGGGGATGCAGTGCAGTGAGTCCAGGGAGTGCACTGGCACCACTGGTGATGCAGTGCAGTGAATCCAGAGAGTGCACATGCACCACTGGGGATGCAGTGCAGTGACTCCAGAGAGTGCACTGGCACCACTGGGGATGCACTGCAGCGAGTCCAGAGAGTGCACTGGCACCACTGGGGATGCACTGCAGTGAGTCCAGAGAGTGCACTGGCACCACTGGGGATGCACCCCAGTGACTCCTGAGAGTGCACTGGCACCACTGGGTATGCAGTGCAGTGAGTCCAGAGAGTGCACTGGCACCACTGGGGATGCAGTGCAGTGAGTCCAGAGAGTGCACTGGCACCACTGGGGATGCAGTGCAGCGAGTCCAGAGAGTGCACTGGCACCACTGGGGATGCAGTGCAGTGAGTCCAGAGAGTGCACTGGCACAACTGGGGATGCACGGTAGTGAGTCCAGAGAGTGCACTGGCACAACTAGCTATGCACCCCGGTGAGTCCAGAGAGAGCACTGGAACCACTGGGGATGCAGTGCACTGAATCCAGAGAGTGCACTGGCACCACTGGGGATGCAGTGAAGTGAGTCCAGAGAGTGCACTGGCACCACTGGGGATGCAGTGCAGTGAATCCTGAGAGTGCACTGGCACCACTGAGGATGTAGTGCAGCGAGTCCAGAGAGTGCACTGGCACCACTGGGGGTGCAGTGCAGTGAGTCCAGAGAGTGCACTGGCACCACTGGGGATACAGTGCAGTAAGTCCAGAGAGTGCACTGGCACCACTGGGGATGCAGTGCAGTGAGTCCAGAGAGTGCACTGGCACCACTGGGGATGCAGTGCAGTGAGTCCAGAGAGTTCACTGGCACCACTGGGGATGCAGTGCAGTGAGTCCAGAGAGTGCACTGGCTCCACTGGGGATGCACTTCAGTGAGTCCAGAGAGTTCACTGGCACCACTGGTAATGCAGTGCAGTGAGTCCAGAGCGTTCACTGGCACAACTGGGGATGCACCCCGGTGAGTCCAAAGAGAGCACTGGCACCACTGTGGATGCAGTCCAGTGCGTCCAGAGAGTGCGCTGGCACCACTGGGGATGCAGTGCAGTGAGTCCAGAGAGTGCACTGGCACCACGGGGGATCCACTGCAGTGAGTCCAGAGAGTGCACTGGCACCACTGGGGATGCAGTGCAGTGAGTCCAGGGAGTGCACTGGCACCACTGGTGATGCAGTGCAGTGAATCCAGAGAGTGCACATGCACCACTGGGGATGCAGTGCAGTGACTCCAGAGAGTGCACTGGCACCACTGGGGATGCACTGCAGCGAGTCCAGAGAGTGCACTGGCACCACTGGGGATGCACTGCAGTGAGTCCAGAGCGTGCACTGGCACCACTGGGGATGCACCCCGGTGAGTCCTGAGAGTGCACTGGCACCACTGGGTATGCAGTGCAGTGAGTCCAGAGAGTGCACTGGCACCACTGGGGATGCAGTGCAGTGAGTCCAGAGAGGGCACTGGCACCACTGGGGATGCAGTGCAGTGAGTCCAGAGAGTGCACTGGCACCACTGGGGATGCATTGCAGTGAGTCCAAAGAGTGCACTGGCACCATTGGTGATGCAGTGCAGTGAGTCCAGAGAGTGCACTGGCACCACTGGGGATGCAGTGCAGTGAGCTCAGAGAGTGCACTGGCACCACTGGGGATGCACCCGGGTGAGTCCAGAGAGTGCACGGGCACCACTGGGTATGCAGTGCAGTGAGTCCAGAGAGTGCACTGGCACCACTGGGGATGCACCCGGGTGAGTCCAGAGAGTGCACTGGCACCACTGGGAATGCAGTGCAGTGAGTCCAGAGAGTGCACTGGCACAACTGGGGATGCACGGTTGTTCTCCAGAGAGTGCACTGGCACCACTGGGAATGCAGTGCAGTGAGTCCAGAGAGTGCACTGGCACGACTGGGGATGCAGTGCAGTGAGTCCAGAGAGTGCACTGGCACCACTGGGGATGCACGCCGGTGAGTCCAGTGAGTGCACTGGCACCACTGGGGATGCTGTGTAGTGAGTCCAGAGAGTGCACTGGCACCACTGGGGATGCAGTGCAGCGAGTCCAGAGAGTGCACTGGCACCCCTGGGGATGCAGTGCAGTGAGTCCAGAGTGCACTGGCACCACTGGGGATGCACTGCAGTGAGCCCAGAGAGTGCACTGGCACCACTGGTAATGCAGTGCAGTGAGTCCAGAGGGTGCACTGGCACCACTGGGGATGCAGTGCAGTGAGTCCAGAGAGTGCACTGGCACCACTGTGGATGCAGTCCAGTGCGTCCAGAGAGTGCACTGGCACCACTGGGGATGCAGTGCAGTGAGTCCAGAGAGTGCACTGGCACCACGGGGGATCCACTTCAGTGACTCCAGAGAGTGCACTGGCACCACTGGGGATGCAGTGCAGTGAGTCCAGAGAGTGCACTGGCACCACTGGGGATGCAGTGCAGTGAGTCCAGAGAGTGCACTGGCACCACTGGGGATGCTGTGCAGTGAGTCCAGAGAGTGCACTGGCACCACTGGGGATGCTGTGCAGTGAGTCCAGAGAGTGCACTGGCACCACTGGGGATGCACGCCCGTGAGTCCTGAGAGTGCACTGGCACCCCTGGGGATGCAGTGCAGTGAGTCCAGAGTGCACTGGCACCACTGGGGATGCTGTGCAGTGAGCCCAGAGAGTGCACTGGCACCACTGGTAATGCAGTGCAGTGAGTCCAGAGAGTGCACTGGCACCACGGGGGATCCACTTCAGTGACTCCAGAGAGTGCACTGGCACCACTGGGGATGCAGTGCAGCGAGTCCAGAGAGTGCACTGGCACCACTGGGGATGCACTGCAGTGAGTCCAGAGAGTGCACTGGCACCACTGGGGATGCAGTGCAGTGAGTCCAGAGAGTACACTGGCACCACTGGGGATGCACGCCGGTGAGTCCTGAGAGTGCACTGGCACCACTGGGGATGCAGTACAGTTAGTCCAGAGAGTGCACTGGCACCACTGGGGATGCAGTACAGTGAGTCCACAGAGTACACTGGCACCACTGGGGATGCAGTGCAGTGACTCCAGAGAGTGCACTGGCACCACTGGGGATGCAGTGCAGTGAGTCCAGAGAGTGCACTGGTACCACTGGTGATGCAGTGCAGTGAGTCCAGAGAGTGCACTGGCACCACTGGGGATGCACCCGGTTGAGTCCAGAGAGTGCACTGGCACCACTGGGGATGCAGTGCAGTGAGTCCAGAGAGTGCACTGGCACAACTGGGGATGCACGGTAGTGACTCCAGAGAGTGCACTGGCACCACTGGGGATGCAGTGCAGTTAGTCCAGAGAGTGCACTGGCACCACTGGGGATGCAGTGCAGTGAGTCCAGAGAGTGCACTGGCACCACTGGGGATGCAGTGCAGTGACTCCAGAGAGTGCACTGGCACCACTGGGGATGCAGTGCAGTGAGTCCAGAGAGTGCACTGGTACCACTGGGGATGCAGTGCAGTGAGTCCAGAGAGTGCACTGGCACCACTGGGGATGCACCCGGGTGAGTCCAGAGAGTGCACTGGCACCACTGGGAATGCAGTGCAGTGAGTCCAGAGAGTGCACTGGCACGACTGGGGATGCAGTGCAGTGAGTCCAGAGAGTGCACTGGCACCACTGGGGATGCACCCCGGTGAGTCCAGTGAGTGCACTGGCACCACTGGGGATGCACTGCAGTGAGTCCAGAGAGTGCACTGGCACCACTGGGGATGCAGTGCAGCGAGTCCAGAGAGTGCACTGGCACGACTGGGGATTCAGTGCAGCGAGTCCAGAGAGTGCACTGGCACCACTGGGGATGCAGTGCAGTGAGTCCAGAGAGTGCACTGGCACCACTGGGGATGCAGTGCAGTGAGTCCAGAGAGTGCACTGGCACCACTGGGGATGCAGTGCAGTGAGTCCATACACTGCACAGGAACCACTGGGGATGCAGTGCAGTGAGTCCAGAGAGTGCACTGGCACCACTGCGTTGCAGTGTAGTGAGTCCAGAGAGTGCACTGGCACCACTGGGGATGCAGTGCAGTGAGTCCAGAGAGTGCACTGGCACCACTGGTGATGCAGTGCAGTGAGTCCAGAGAGTGCACTGGCACCACTGGGGATGCGGTGCAGTGAGTCCAGAGAGTGCACTGGCACCAGTGGTGATGCAGTGCAGTGAGTCCAGAGAGTGCACTGGCACCACTGGGGATGCAGTGCAGTGAGTCCAGAGAGTGCACTGGCACCACTGGGCATATAGTGCAGTGAGTCCAGAGAGTGCACTGGCACCATTGGGGATGCAGTGCAGTGAGTCCAGAGAGTGCACTTGCAAAACTGGGGATGCACTTCAGTGAGTCCAGAGAGTGCACTGGCACCACTGGGGATGCACTGCACTGAGTCCAGAGAGTGCACTGGCACCACTGGGGATGCTGCGCAGTGAGTCCATGGAGTGCACTGGCACCCCTGGGGATGCAGTGCAGTGAGTCCAGAGTGCACTGGTACCACTGGGGATGCACTGCAGTGAGTCCAGAGAGTGCACTGGCACCACTGGGGATGCACTGCAGTGAGTCCAGAGGGTGCACTGGCACCACTGGGGATGCAGTGCAGTGAGTCCATAGAGTGCACTGGCACCACTGTGGATGCAGTCCAGTGCGTCCAGAGAGTGCACTGGCACCACTGGGGATGCAGTGCAGTGAGTCCAGAGAGTGCACTGGCACCACGGGGGATCCACTTCAGTGACTCCAGAGAGTGCACTGGCACCACTGGGGATGCAGTGCAGCGAGTCCAGAGAGTGCACTGGCACCACTGGGGATGCAGTGCAGTGAGTCCAGAGAGTGCACTGGCACCACTGGGGATGCAGTGCAGTGAGTGCAGAGAGTGCACTGGCACCACTGGGGATGCAGTGCAGTGAGTCCAGAGAGTGCACTGGCACCACTGGGGATGCGGTGCAGTGAGTCCAGAGAGTGCACTGGCACCAGTGGTGATGCAGTGCAGTGAGTCCAGAGAGTGCAGTGGCACCACTGGGGATGCAGTGCAGCAAGTCCAGAGAGTGCACTGGCACCACTGGGGATGCAGTGCAGTGAGTCCAGAGAGTGCACTGGCACCACTGGGGATGCACCCGGGTGAGTCCAGAGAGTGCACTGGCACCACTGGGGATGCAGTTCAGTGAGTCCAGACACTGCAGTGGAACCCCTGGGGATGCGGTGCAGTGAGTCCAGAGAGTGCACTAGCACCACTGGTGATGCAGTGTAGTGAGTCCAGTGAGTGAACTGGCACCACTGGGGATGCAGTGCAGTGAGTCCAGAGAGTGCACTGGCACGACTGGGGATGCAGTGCAGTGAGTCCAGAGAGTGCACTGGCACGACTGGGGATGCACCCCGGTGAGTCCAGTGAGTGCACTGGCACCACTGGGGATGCAGTGCAGTGAGTCCAGAGAGTGCACTGGCAACACGGGGGATGCAGTGCAGCGAGTCCAGAGAGTGCACTGGCACCACTGGGGATGCAGTGCAGTGAGTCCAGGGAGTGCACTGGCACCACTGGGGATGCAGTGCAGTGAATCCAGAGAGTGCACTTGCACCACTGGGGATGCAGTGCAGTGACTCCAGAGAATGCACTGGCACCACTGGGGATGCAGTGCAGCGAGTCCAGAGAGTGCACTGGCACCACTGGGTATGCAGTGCAGTGAGTCCAGAGAGTGCACTGGCACCACTGGGGATGCAGTGCAGTGAGTCCAGAGAGTGCACTGGCACCACTGGGAATGCACTGCAGTGAGTCCAGAGAGTGCACTGGCACCACTGGGGATGCAGTGCAGTGAGTCCAGAGAGTGCACTGGCACCACTGGGGATGCACTGCAGTGAGTCCGGAGAGTGCACTGGCACCACTGGGGATGCAGTGCAGTGACTCCAGGGAGTGCACTGGCACCACTGGGGATGCAGTGCAGTGAGTCCAGAGAGTGCACTGGCACCACTGGGGATGCAGTGCAGTGAGTCCAGAGAGTGCACTGGCACCACAGGAGATACAGTGCATTAAGTCCAGAGAGTGCACTGGCACCACTGGGGATGCAGTGCAGTGAGTCCAGAGAGTGCACTGGCACGACTGGGGATGCACCCGGGTGAGTCCAGAGAGTGCACTGGCACCACTGAGGATGCAGTGCAGTGAGTCCAGAGAGTGCACTGGCACCACTGGGGATGCAGTGCAGTGAGTCCAGAGAGTGCACTGGCACCACTGGGGATGCAGTGCAGTGAGTCCAGAGAGTGCACTGGCAGAACTGGGGATGCACGGTAGTGAGTCCAGAGAGTGCACTGGCACAACTAGCTATGCACCCCGGTGAGTCCAGAGAGAGCACTGGAACCACTGGGGATGCAGTGCACTGAATCCAGAGAGTGCACTGGCACCACTGGGGATGCAGTGCAGTGAGTCCAGAGAGTGCACTGGCACCACTGGGGATGCAGTGCAGTGAATCCTGAGAGTGCACTGGCACCACTGGGGATGTAGTGCAGCGAGTCCAGAGAGTGCACTGGCACCACTGGGGGTGCAGTGCAGTGAGTCCAGAGAGTGCACTGGCACCACTGGGGATACAGTGCAGTAAGTCCAGAGAGTGCACTGGCACCACTGGTGATGCAGTGCAGTGAGTCCAGAGAGTGCACTGGCACCACTGGGGATGCAGTGCAGTGAGTCCAGAGAGTTCACTGGCACCACTGGGGATGCAGTGCAGTGAGTCCAGAGAGTGCACTGGCTCCACTGGGGATGCACTTCAGTGAGTCCAGAGAGTTCACTGGCACCACTGGTAATGCAGTGCAGTGAGTCCAGAGCGTGCACTGGCACAACTGGGGATGCACCCCGGTGAGTCCAAAGAGAGCACTGGCACCACTGTGGATGCAGTCCAGTGCGTCCAGAGAGTGCGCTGGCACCACTGGGGATGCAGTGCAGTGAGTCCAGAGAGTGCACTGGCACCACGGGGGATCCACTGCAGTGAGTCCAGAGAGTGCACTGGCACCACTGGGGATGCAGTGCAGTGAGTCCAGGGAGTGCACTGGCACCACTGGTGATGCAGTGCAGTGAATCCAGAGAGTGCACATGCACCACTGGGGATGCAGTGCAGTGACTCCAGAGAGTGCACTGGCACCACTGGGGATGCACTGCAGCGAGTCCAGAGAGTGCACTGGCACCACTGGGGATGCACTGCAGTGAGTCCAGAGAGTGCACTGGCACCACTGGGGATGCACCCCGGTGAGTCCTGAGAGTGCACTGGCACCACTGGGGATGCAGTGCAGTGAGTCCAGAGAGTGCACTGGCACCACTGGGGATGCAGTGCAGTGAGTCCAGAGAGGGCACTGGCACCACTGGGGATGCAGTGCAGTGAGTCCAGAGAGTGCACTGGCACCACTGGGGATGCATTGCAGTGAGTCCAAAGAGTGCACTGGCACCATTGGTGACGCAGTGCAGTGAGTCCAGAGAGTGCACTGGCACCACTGGGGATGCAGTGCAGTGAGTCCAGAGAGTGCACTGGCACCACTGGGGATGCAGTGCAGTGAGCTCAGAGAGTGCACTGGCACCACTGGCGATGCAGTGCGGTGAGTCCAGAGAGTGCACTGGCACCACTGGGGATGCAGTGCAGTGAGTCCAGAGAGTGCACTGGCACAACTGGGGAGGCACCCCGGTGAGTCCAGAGAGAGCACTGGCACCACTGGGTATGCAGTGGAGTGAGTCCAGAGAGTGCACGGGCACCACTGGGGATGCAGTGCAGTGAGTCCAGAGAGTGCACTGGCACCACTGGGGATGCCCCCGGGTGAGTCCAGAGAGTGCACTGGCACCACTGGGAATGCAGTGCAGTGAGTCCAGAGAGTGCACTGGCACAACAGGGGATGCACGGTTGTGTCTCCAGAGAGTGCACTGGCACCACTGGGAATGCAGTGCAGTGAGTCCAGAGAGTGCACTGGCACGACTGGGGATGCAGTGCAGTGAGTCCAGAGAGTGCACTGGCACCACTGGGGATGCACCCCAGTGAGTCCAGTGAGTGCACTGGCACCACTGGGGATGCTGTGTAGTGAGTCCAGAGAGTGCACTGGCACCACTGGGGATGCAGTGCAGCGAGTCCAGAGAGTGCACTGGCACGACTGGGGATGCAGTGCAGCGAGTCCAGAGAGTGCACTGGCACCACTGGGGATGCAGTGCAGTGAGTCCAGAGAGTGCACTGGCACCACTGGGAATGCAGTGCAGTGAGTCCAGAGAGTGCACTGGCACCACTGGGGATGCAGTGCAGTGAGTCCAGACACTGCACTGGAACCACTGGGGATGCGGTGCAGTGAGTCCAGAGAGTGCACTGGCACCACTGGGTTGCAGTGTAGTGAGTCCAGAGAGTGCACTGGCACCACTGGGTTGCAGTGTAGTGAGTCCAGAGAGTGCACTGGCACCACTGGGGATGCAGTGCAGTGAGTCCAGAGAGTGCACTGGCACCACTGGGGATGCGGTGCAGTGAGTCCAGAGAGTGCACTGGCACCAGTGGTGATGCAGTGCAGTGAGTCCAGAGAGTGCACTGGCACCACTGGGGATGCAGTGCAGTGAGTCCAGAGAGTGCACTGGCACCACTGGGGATGCAGTGCAGTGAGTCCAGAGAGTGCACTGGCACCACTGGGGATGCTGTGCAGTGAGTCCATGGAGTGCACTGGCACCCCTGGGGATGCAGTGCAGTGAGTCCAGAGTGCACTGGCACCACTGGGGATGCACTGCAGTGAGCCCAGAGAGTGCACTGGCACCACTGGTAATGCACTGCAGTGAGTCCAGAGAGTGCACTGGCACCACTGGTGATGCAGTGCAGTGAGTCCAGAGAGTGCACTGGCACCACTGGGGATGCAGTCCAGTGCGTCCACAGAGTGCACTGGCACCACTGGGGATGCAATGCAGTGAGTCCAGAGAGTGCACTGGCACCACGGGGGATCCACTTCAGTGACTCCAGAGAGTGCACTGGCACCACTGGGGATGCAGTGCAGCGAGTCCAGAGAGTGCACTGGCACCACTGGGGATGCACTGCAGTGAGTCCAGAGAGTGCACTGGCACCACTGGGGATGCAGTGCAGTGAGTCCAGAGAGTGCACTGGCACCACTGGGGATGCAGTGCAGTGAGTCCTGAGAGTGCACTGGCACCACTGGGGATGCAGTGCAGTTAGTCCAGAGAGTGCACTGGCACCACTGGGGATGCAGTGCAGTGAGTCCAGAGAGTGCACTGGCACCACTGGGGATGCACTGCAGTGAGCCCAGAGAGTGCACTGGCACCACTGGGGATGCAGTGCAGTGAGTCCAGAGAGTGCACTGGCACCACTGGGGATGCAGTGCAGTGAGTCCAGAGAGTGCACTGGCACCACTGGGGATGCAGTCCAGTGCGTCCACAGAGTGCACTGGCACCACTGGGGATGCAATGCAGTGAGTCCAGAGAGTGCACTGGCACCACGGGGGATCCACTTCAGTGACTCCAGAGAGTGCACTGGCACCACTGGGGATGCAGTGCAGCGAGTCCAGAGAGTGCACTGGCACCACTGGGGATGCAGTACAGTGAGTCCAGAGAGTGCACTGGCACCACTGGGGATGCAGTGCAGTGAGTCCAGAGAGTGCACTGGCACCACTGGGGATGCAGTGCAGTGAGTCCTGAGAGTGCACTGGCACCACTGGGGATGCAGTGCAGTTAGTCCAGAGAGTGCACTGGCACCACTGGGGATGCAGTGCAGTGAGTCCAGAGAGTGCACTGGCACCACTGGGGATGCAGTGCAGTGACTCCAGAGAGTGCACGGGCACCACTGGGGATGCAGTGCAGTGAGTCCAGAGAGTGCACTGGTACCACTGGGGATGCAGTGCAGTGAGTCCAGAGAGTGCACTGGCACCACTGGGGATGCAGTGCAGTGAGTCCAGAGAGTGCACTGGCACCACTGGGGATGCAGTGCGGCGAGTCCAGAGAGTGCACTGGCACCACTGGGGATGCACCCCGGTGAGTCCTGAGAGTGCACTGGCACCACTGGGGATGCAGTGCAGTTAGTCCAGAGAGTGCACTGGCACCACTGGGGATGCAGTGCAGTGAGTCCAGAGAGTGCACTGGCTCCACTGGGGATGCAGTGCAGTGAGTCCAGAGAGTGCACTGGTACCACTGGGGATGCAGTGCAGTGAGTCCAGAGAGTGCACTGGCACCACTGGGGATGCACCCGGGTGAGTCCAGAGAGTGCACTGGCACCACTGGGGATGCAGTGCAGTGAGTCCAGAGAGTGCACTGGCACAACTGGGGATGCACGGTAGTGACTCCAGAGAGTGCACTGGCACCACTGGGGATGCAGTGCAGTTAGTCCAGAGAGTGCACTGGCACCACTGGGGATGCAGTGCAGTGACTCCAGAGAGTGCACTGGCACCACTGGGGATGCAGTGCAGTGAGTCCAGAGAGTGCACTGGTACCACTGGGGATGCAGTGCAGTGAGTCCAGAGAGTGCACTGTCACCACTGGGGATGCACCCGGGTGAGTCCAGAGAGTGCACTGGCACCACTGGGAATGCAGTGCAGTGAGTCCAGAGAGTGCACTGGCACAACTGGGGATGCACGGTAGTGACTCCAGAGAGTGCACTGGCACCACTGGGGATGCAGTGCAGTGAGTCCAGAGAGTGCACTGGCACGACTGGGGATGCAGTGCAGTGAGTCCAGAGAGTGCACTGGCACCACTGGGGATGCACCCCGGTGAGTCCAGTGAGTGCACTGGCACCACTGGGGATGCAGTGCAGTGAGTCCAGAGAGTGCACTGGCACCACTGGGGATGCTGTGCAGTGAGTCCAGAGAGTGCACTGGCACCACTGGGGATGCTGTGCAGTGAGTCCAGAGAGTGCACTGGCACCACTGGGGATGCACGCCGGTGAGTCCTGAGAGTGCAATGGCACCCCTGGGGATGCAGTGCAGTGAGTCCAGAGTGCACTGGCACCACTGGGGATGCTGTGCAGTGAGCCCAGAGAGTGCACTGGCACCACTGGTAATGCAGTGCAGTGAGTCCAGAGAGTGCACTGGCACCACGGGGGATCCACTTCAGTGACTCCAGAGAGTGCACTGGCACCACTGGGGATGCAGTGCAGCGAGTCCAGAGAGGGCACTGGCACCACTGGGGATGCACTGCAGTGAGTCCAGAGAGTGCACTGGCACCACTGGGGATGCAGTGCAGTGAGTCCAGAGAGTGCACTGCCACCCCTGGGGATGCACGCCGGTGAGTCCTGAGAGTGCACTGGCACCACTGGGGATGCAGTGCAGTTAGTCCAGAGAGTGCACTGGCACCACTGGGGATGCAGTGCAGTGAGTCCAGAGAGTGCACTGGCACCACTGGGGATGCAGTGCAGTGAGTCCAGAGAGTGCACTGGCACCACTGGGGATGCAGTGCAGTGAGTCCAGAGAGTGCACTGGTACCACTGGTGATGCAGTGCAGTGAGTCCAGAGAGTGCACTGGCACCACTGGGGATGCACCCGGTTGAGTCCAGAGAGTGCACTGGCACCACTGGGAATGCAGTGCAGTGAGTCCAGAGAGTGCACTGGCACAACTGGGGATGCACGGTAGTGACTCCAGAGAGTGCACTGGCACCAGTGGTGATGCAGTGCAGTTAGTCCAGAGAGTGCACTGGCACCACTGGGGATGCAGTGCAGTGAGTCCAGAGAGTGCACTGGCACCACTGGGGATGCACCCCGGTGAGTCCAGTGAGTGCACTGGCACCACTGGGGATGCACTGCAGTGAGTCCAGAGAGTGTACTGGCACCACTAGGGATGCAGTGCAGCGAGTCCAGAGAGTGCACTGGCACGACTGGGGATGCAGTGCAGCGAGTCCAGAGAGTGCACTGGCACCACTGGGGATGCAGTGCAGTGAGTCCAGAGAGTGCACTGGCACCACTGGGGATGCAGTGCAGTGAGTCCAGAGAGTGCACTGGCACCACTGGGGATGCAGTGCAGTGAGTCCATACACTGCACAGGAACCACTGGGGATGCAGTGCAGTGAGTCCAGAGAGTGCACTGGCACCACTGGGTTGCAGTGTAGTGAGTCCAGAGAGTGCACTGGCACCACTGGGGATGCAGTGCAGTGAGTCCAGAGAGTGCACTGGCACCACTGGTGATGCAGTGCAGTGAGTCCAGAGAGTGCACTGGCACCACTGGGGATGCGGTGCAGTGAGTCCAGAGAGTGCACTGGCACCAGTGGTGATGCAGTGCAGTGAGTCCAGAGAGTGCACTGGCACCACTGGGGATGCAGTGCAGTGAGTCCAGAGAGTGCAGTGGCACCACTGGGCATATAGTGCAGTGAGTCCAGAGAGTGCACTGGCACCATTGGGGATGCACTGCAGTGAGTCCAGAGAGTGCACTTGCAAAACTGGGGATGCACTTCAGTGAGTCCAGAGAGTGCACTGGCACCACTGGGGATGCAGTGCAGTGAATCCAGAGAGTGCACTGGCACCACTGGGGATGCTGTGCAGTGAGTCCATGGAGTGCACTGGCACCCCTGGGGATGCAGTGCAGTGAGTCCAGAGTGCACTGGCACCACTGGGGATGCACTGCAGTGAGCCCAGAGAGTGCACTGGCACCACTGGTAATGCAGTGCAGTGAGTCCAGAGGGTGCACTGGCACCACTGGGGATGCAGTGCAGTGAGTCCAGAGAGTGCACTGGCACCACTGGGGATGCAGTCCAGTGCGTCCAGAGAGTGCACTGGCACCACTGGGGATGCAGTGCAGTGAGTCCAGAGAGTGCACTGGCACCACGGGGGATCCACTTCAGTGAGTCCAGAGAGTGCACTGGCACCACTGGGGATGCAGTGCAGCGAGTCCAGAGAATGCACTGGCACCACTGGGGATGCACTGCAGTGAGTCCAGAGAGTGCACTGGCAGCACTGGGTATGCAGTGCAGTGAGTCCAGAGAGTGCACTGGCACCACTGGGGATGCAGTGCAGTGAGTCCAGAGAGTGCACTGGCACCACTGGGGATGCAGTGCAGTGAGTCCAGAGAGTGCACTGGTACCTCTGGGGATGCAGTGCATTGAGTCCAGAGAGTGCACTGGCACCACTGGGGATTCACCCGGGTGAGTCCAGAGAGTGCACTGGCACCACTGGGGATGCAGTGCAGTGAGTCCAGAGAGTGCACTGGCACCACTGGGCATGCAGTGCAGTGAGTCCAGAGAGTGCACTGGTACCACTGGGGATGCAGTGCAGTGAGTCCAGAGAGTGCACTGGCACCACTGGGGATGCACCCGGGTGAGTCCAGAGAGTGCACTGGCACCACTGGGAATGCAGTGCAGTGAGTCCAGAGAGTGCACTGGCACAACTGGGGATGCACGGTAGTGACTCCAGAGAGTGCACTGGCACCACTGGGGATGCAGTACAGTGAGTCCAGAGAGTGCACTGGCACGACTGGGGATGCAGTGCAGTGAGTCCAGAGAGTGCACTGGCACCACTGGGGATGCACCCCGGTGAGTCCAGTGAGTGCACTGGCACCACTGGGGATGCAGTGCAGTGAGTGCAGAGAGTGCACTGGCACCACTGGGGATGCAGTGCAGTGAGTCCAGAGAGTGCACTGGCACCACTGGGGATGCAGTGCAGTGACTCCAGAGAGTGCACTGGCACCACTGGGGATGCACTGCAGCGAGTCCAGAGAGTGCACTGGCACCACTGGGGATGCAGTGCAGTGAGTCCAGAGAGTGCACTGGCACCACTGGGGATGCAGTGCAGTGAGTCCTGAGAGTGCACTGGCACCACTGGGGATGCAGTGCAGTTAGTCCAGAGAGTGCACTGGCACCACTGGGGATGCACTGCAGTGAGTCCAGAGAGTGCACTGGCACCACTGGTGATGCAGTGCAGTGAGTCCAGAGAGTGCACTGTCAGCACTGGGGATGCACTGCAGTGAGTCCAGAGAGTGCACTGGCACCACTGGGGATGCAGTGCAGTGAGTCCAGAGAGTGCACTGGCACCACTGGGGATGCAGTGCAGTGAGTCCAGAGAGTGCACTGGCACCAGTGGTGATGCAGTGCAGTGAGTCCAGAGAGTGCAGTGGCACCACTGGGGATGCAGTGCAGCAAGTCCAGAGAGTGCACTGGCACGACTGGGGATGCAGTGCAGTGAGTCCAGACACTGCAGTGGAACCCCTGGGGATGCGGTGCAGTGAGTCCAGAGAGTGCACTAGCACCACTGGTGATGCAGTGTAGTGAGTCCAGTGAGTGCACTGGCACCACTGGGGATGCAGTGCAGTGAGTCCAGAGAGTGCACTGGCACCACTGGGGATGCACCCCGGTGAGTCCAGAGAGTGCACTGGCACCACTGTGGATGCAGTCCAGTGCGTCCAGAGAGTGCGCTGGCACCACTGGGGATGCAGTGCAGTGAGTCCAGAGAGTGCACTGGCACCACGGGGGATCCACTGCAGTGAGTCCAGAGAGTGCACTGGCACCACTGGGGATGCAGTGCAGTGAGTCCAGGGAGTGCACTGGCACCACTGGGGATGCAGTGCAGTGAATCCAGAGAGTGCACTTGCACCACTGGGGATGCAGTGCAGTGAGTCCAGAGAGTGCACTGGCACCACTGGGGATGCAGTGCAGCGAGTCCAGAGAGTGCACTGGCAGCACTGGGTATGCAGTGCAGTGAGTGCAGAGAGTGCACTGGCACCACTGGGGATGCAGTGCAGTGAGTCCAGAGAGTGCACTGGCACCACTGGGAATGCACCCCGGTGAGTCCTGAGAGTGCACTGGCACCACTGGGGATGCAGTGCAGTGAGTCCAGAGAGTGCACTGGCACCACTGGGGATGCACTGCAGTGAGTCCGGAGAGTGCACTGGCACCACTGGGGATGCAGTGCAGTGAGTCCAGAGAGTGCACTGGCACCACTGGGGATGCAGTGCAGTGAGTCCAGAGAGTGCACTGGCACCACTGGGGATGCAGTGCAGTGAGTCCAGAGAGTGCACTGGCACCACTGGAGATACAGTGCATTAAGTCCAGAGAGTGCACTGGCACCACTGGGGATGCAGTGCAGTGAGTCCAGAGAGTGCACTGGCACCACTGGGGATGCACCCGGGTGAGTCCAGAGAGTGCACTGGCACCACTGAGGATGCAGTGCAGTGAGTCCAGAGAGTGCACTGGCACCACTGGGGATGCAGTGCAGTGAGTCCAGAGAGTGCACTGGCACCACTGGGGATGCAGTGCAGTGAGTCCAGAGAGTGCACTGGCACAACTGGGGATTCACGGTAGTGAGTCCAGAGAGTGCACTGGCACAACTAGCTATGCACCCCGGTGAGTCCAGAGAGAGCACTGGAACCACTGGGGATGCAGTGCACTGAATCCAGAGAGTGCACTGGCACCACTGGGGATGCAGTGCAGTGAGTCCAGAGAGTGCACTGGCACCACTGGGGATGCAGTGCAGTGAATCCTGAGAGTGCACTGGCACCACTGGGGATGTAGTGCAGCGAGTCCAGAGAGTGCACTGGCACCACTGGGGATGGAATGCAGTGAGTCCAGAGAGTGTACTGGCACCACTGGGGATGCAGTGCAGTGAGTCCAGACAGTGCACTGGCACCACTGGGGATGGAATGCAGTGAGTCCAGAGAGTGTACTGGCACCACTGGGGATGCAGTGCAGTGAGTCCAGAGAGTGCACTTGCACCACTGGGGATGCAGTGCAGTGAGTCCAGAGAGTGCACTTGCACCACTGGGGATGCAGTGCAGTGACTCCAGAGAGATCACTGGCACCACTGGGAATGCAGTGCAGTGAGTCCAGAGAGTGCACTGGCACCACTGGGGATACAGTGCAGTAAGTCCAGAGAGTGCACTGGCACCACTGGGGATGCAGTGCAGTGAGTCCAGAGAGTGCACTGGCACCACTGGGGATGCAGTGCAGTGAGTCCAGAGAGTTCACTGGCAGCACTGGGGATGCAGTGCAGTGAGTCCAGAGAGTGCACTGGCTCCACTGGGGATGCACTTCAGTGAGTCCAGAGAGTTCACTGGCACCACTGGTAATGCAGTGCAGTGAGTCCAGAGCGTGCACTGGCACAACTGGGGATGCACCCCGGTGAGTCCAAAGAGAGCACTGGCACCACTGTGGATGCAGTCCAGTGCGTCCACAGAGTGCGCTGGCACCACTGGGGATGCAGTGCAGTGAGTCCAGAGAGTGCACTGGCACCACGGGGGATCCACTGCAGTGAGTCCAGAGAGTGCACTGGCACCACTGGGGATGCAGTGCAGTGAGTCCAGGGAGTCCACTGGCACCACTGGTGATGCAGTGCAGTGAATCCAGAGAGTGCACATGCACCACTGGGGATGCAGTGCAGTGACTCCAGAGAGTGCACTGGCACCACTGGGGATGCACTGCAGCGAGTCCAGAGAGTGCACTGGCACCACTGGGGATGCACTGCAGCGAGTCCAGAGAGTGCACTGGCACCACTTGGGATGCACCCCGGTGAGTCCTGAGAGTGCACTGGCACCACTGGGGATGCAGTGCAGTGAGTCCAGAGAGTGCACTGGCACCACTGGGGATGCAGTGCAGTGAGTCCACAGAGGGCACTGGCACCACTGGGGATGCAGTGCAGTGAGTCCAGAGAGTGCACTGGCACCACTGGGGATGCATTGCAGTGAGTCCAAAGAGTGCACTGGCACCATTGGTGATGCAGTGCAGTGAGTCCAGAGAGTGCACTGGCACCACTGGGGATGCAGTGCAGTGAGTCCAGAGAGTGCACTGGCACCACTGGGGATGCAGTGCAGTGATTCAGAGAGTGCACTGGCACCACTGGGGATGCAGTGCGGTGAGTCCAGAGAGTGCACTGGCACCACTGGGGATGCAGTGCAGTGAGTCCAGAGAGTGCACTGGCACCACTGGGGATGCACCCCGGCAAGTCCAGAGAGTGCACTGGCACCACTGGGCATGCACTGCAGTGAGTCCAGAGAGTGCACTGGCACCATTGGTGATGCACTGCAGTGAGTCCAGAGAGTGCACTGGCACCACTGGGGATGCAGTGCAGTGAGTCCAGAGAGTGCACTGGCACCACTGGGGATGCAGTGCAGTGAGTCCAGAGAGTGCACTGGCACCACTGGGGATGCAGTGCAGTGAGTCCAGAGAGTGCACTGGCACCACTGGGGATGCAGTGCCGTGAGTCCAGAGAGTGAACTGGCACCACTGGGGATGCACCACGGCAAGTCCAGAGAGTGAACTGGCACCACTGGGGATGCAGTGCAGTGAGTCCAGAGAGTGCACTAGCACCACTGGGGATGCAGTGCAGTGAGTCCACAGAGTGCACTGGCACCACTGGGGATGCACTGCAGTGAGTCCAGAGAGTGCACTGGCACCACTGGGGATGCAGTGCAGTGAGTCCAGAGAGTGCACTGGCACCACAGATGATGCAGTGCAGTGAGTCCAGAGTGTGCACTGGCACCACAGGGGATGCACCCCGGCGAGTCCAGAGAGTGCACTGGTACGATTGGGGATGCAGTGCAGTGAGTCCAGAGAGTGCACTGGAACCACTGGGGATGCAGTGCAGTGAGTCCAGAAGGTCCACTGACACCACTGGGGATGCACTGCCGTGAGTCCAGAGAGTGCACTGGAACCACTGGGGATGCAGCGCAGTGACTCCAGACAGTGCACTAGCACCACTGGGGATGCACTGCAGTGACTCCAGAGAGTTCTCTGGCACCACTGGGGATGCAGTTAGTGAGTCCAGAGAGTGCACTGGAACCACTGGGGATGCAGCGCAGTGACTCCAGACAGTGCACTAGCACCACTGGGGATGCACTGCAGTGACTCCAGAGAGTTCTCTGGCACCACTGGGGATGCAGTACAGTGAGTCCAGAGAGTGTACTGGCACCACTGGGGATGCACTGCAGTGAGTCCAGAAAATGCACTGGCACCACTGGGGATGCACTGCAGTGAGTCCAGAGAGTGCATTGGCACCGCTGGGGATGCACTGCAGTGACTCCAGAGAGTGCACTGGCACCACTGGGGATGCACTGCAGTGAGTCCAGATATTAGCGTAGCAACCACATAATCACCAAGTGATTATATGAAGGTGCTTTATTCAGCGCTGGAAGCCGGGGCAGGTGCCCAAATCTGGCTTCAAGTCCCGTTACTTCCCAGCCGTTTTTTTATACATACAATATTGCGTCAGGTATACATATTCATTACGGGTTGCAACATCAGCCTCGCTTTTCATTCTAATTAGCTCCCCTCCCCTTTGCACATGCGTGGCGCACTCTGGTGGTCGTCCAGGTGGTCGTCCAGATGAAGTAAGGAGTCTTCCTCTCCGCTAAACTTTTCACCTTTCTTACTTGACGCATGCTCCCTCCGCTTCTTGGTTCTGCTTCAACTCATTTCATCATTTCCAGGCCCTTATCCAAGGTCAGGTTGTACCTGTTCCCTCCCAGGGTTCCCCTTCAATGATTCTTTTGATTGTTCAATGTACTCCCTAAGTATCCAGTATACATAGATTAATTGATAATGTAAGTACATTTGGCAATGCTTAATTATACTGATAGGTCCCATTACCTAAGAGACATTAGTAAAACATCCATTCGATTCTCCCCAACACTAACATTCCCCCCCTTTGAAAATACTTCACTCATACCAAGAGCAAGTATTTTCATTACTGTTAGGTTGAATCCGGTTAGTAGAGGTTAGTGAGTATAACTTGATATAGAGATTAGTAAGTATAATCTTAACGCATCTTCGTTAGTCTACTATCTTATTGATTCCTCTATGCCTGCTTGTTAACGCTAGTACTATAGGATGGGGGTGGAGTAAGTGGGATAGGGTGTTCTGGGTGATTCCCAGTAACCTACTAACCTCCTTGACCACGTTGGCAATGAAATGTGGTCCCCTGTCTGAAGAAATACCCAACGGTACACCAAATCTAGGGATTATTTCCCGTAGTAACCATTTTACCGTTTCCTTTGCTTAGTTGGTGTGACAGGGAAGGGCCTCTGGCCATCCTGAAAAAGTATCAACCCCTACCAATCGGTATTTATAACCTCTTGCTTTAGGCAGTTCCACGAAGTCTATTTGCCAGTAATCTCCAGGCTCTATTCCAGCTCTAGTTCTTCCCATCTCAGCATGTTTCCTTGCTACCGGATTATTCTTTAAGCAAAGCTCACATTTTGACATTACTGACTTTGCCATTGTTAACATGTGTACCGAGATGACACCTCGTTTCAAATAGGTCACCATTGCTTCTGCACCCCAGTGACATTCATTATGTTTTATTTGTAAGAGTTCTCGCATTATTATAGGAGGTACTATGAGTTGTCCTGTCGTAGTCACATACCACCCGTCAGGATTCTTCTGGGCCTTCATCAAATTTGCAAGTCTCTCATCTTCCGCTGAATACTTTGGGTCTTTAGGTAATTTAAAACAAGAGAGGCCTACCTTCGATGGAATTAGAGCCATTACTTTCCATACTTCACGTGCAACCTTCCGGGCCGTCAAATCCGCCAGTCTGTTACCTTCTGCAATCTCTGACACCCCTCCTTGATGAGCTTTACAATGCATTATGGCCACCTGTTGGGGTTTCTGTACAGCTGTTATTAATTTCAATATTTCTTCCTGGTATTTTATATTAGTCCCTTGTGAGGATAGCATTCCCCTTTCTTTCCATAATGCCCCATGTACGTGGACTACCCCGAATGCATATTTTGAATCTGTCCAAATATTCACGTTCTTACCCTCGCTTAGTTCCAGGGCTCGTGTCAGGGCGACTATTTCTGCTCGTTGGGCTGAAGTCCCCGGAGGTAGGGAATTTGCCTCAATCACTACCTTTGATGTAGTTGCCGCGTATCCTGCATAACGAGTCCCATTTTCCACAAAGCTGCTTCCATCCGTGAAAAGTTCCCAATCCGGTCTCCCCCGAGGCTGATCCTTTAAGTCTGTTCTGCTGGCATAGGTATGTTCGATGATCTCCACGCAATCATGACTGAGGTCTCCTTCCTCCGTAGTTGTTCCTAGAAACACTGCTGGGTTCAATAAGTTAGTAGTTCTTAAGATTACATCATCTTGCTCAGTTAGTATAGCTTGATATTTCATCATTCGGCTGGGCCATAGCCAATGGCCCCCCTTTTGCTCCAATACCGTAGTCACCATCTGTGGCACGAACACTCAATTTGCTTCCCTAATGTGAGCTTCCTGGCTTCCTGTATTAAAAGGACTGTGGCTGCCACGGCCCTTAAACACGAGGGCCATCCAGCGCTTACTGCATCCAATTGTTTAGAAAAATACCCCACAGGTCTTTTCCAGCTCCCAAGTCGCTGGGTCAGTACTCCTAATGCCAATCGTTGTCTCTCATGCACAAACAGCTGGAAGTCCTTTGATAAGTCCGGGGCATGGCATTCTGTACCCCGACTTGTACCCAATCTTGATATCTCTTCAGCCTCCTTATTCCATCCCCTGTGTTATAATCCCATTGGGGATCCTCGGTGGGGAAGTTTTGATCTAGATTTCCAAGCACTAATCCATTACGTATATCTTCTCGGGCTCTCTCTCTGGCTGCCCGCAATACCACGTCTTTTTCTGTCGAGTCCATCAAAGTATCCAGGATCACCTGGAGATCATCCCAATCGGGATTTTGGGTTTTAATTATCATTTTCATTACCCTAGCTACTTTATCTGGGTTTTCCCTGTAGGTGCCGGCTGCTTGTTTCCATATCATTAAATCCCCAGCTGAAAAAGGCACCTTAACATATACCGGTCCTTCTGTCCCCACTCCTTGCCTGAGGGGAGCGATTATTTTCCCTCCCTGTTCATTTATAGTTTCTCCTGCCCTTCGCTGTTGCCGGGTCCTATGTGACACAGGGGAGACTAAAGTCGGGGATTCTCCATCACTACTGCTAGCTTCCTTTTCTCTTTTCCCTCCCTGTCCTGGCTCTTCCGGCGGAGCCGACGGCGCAACTTCCAAATCAATATTTCCATTATTCATTTCCCCATAATACTTATTATTCTCTATTGCCTGATGCTGTATACAGTGTCCCTCCTTAGTACATGCACAACAACGTTCCTCAGTTGAAACCTCAAGCACCATTATTCCACAAGCATGCTGCCATTCAGGCTTTCGGCGCAAATAAAAGAATAATTCCACATACGGCAGTTCATCATATTTTCCTTCCCGCTTACAGAATAGCATCAATTGTAAAATTGTATTATATTGCAATGTTCCATTCTCAGGCCAAGTTTCTTGGTCCTCTAGCTTATACTGTGGCCACCAAATATTACAATAATCAATCAGCTTTCCTTTCCGCATTTCTTGACCAAAACCTCCCTCTTTCCAGTGTGCTAGCAAACACCCCAGCGGGGATGTCCGCGGGACAGGTACATCTTTTCCCAGAATTCCTTTGATCTTTTTCATTTTGAGCTTATGATACAAACCCAAAAGCTGCCAGAGCAGCAGCACACTTTCCCAGAAGCTGCCGGAGCAGCAGCGTGCTCTCCCAAAAGCTGCCGGAGCAGCAGCACGCTTTCCCAAAAGCTGCCGGAGCAGCAGCACACTCTCCCAAAAGCTGCCGGAGCAGCAGCGTGCTCTCCCAGAAGCTGCCAGAGCAGCAGCACGCTTTCCCAAAAGCTGCCGGAGCAGCAGCGTGCTCTCCCAAAAGCTGCCGGAGCAGCAGCACGCTTTCCCAGATGCTGCCGGAGCAGCAGCGTGCTTACTACATACCAATAATACCAAGTGCTGACCCTTCAGCACAAACCAATACAATTACCAATACCAAACCACCAATGCCGAACCTGCAGAGCTTTCGCTCTGTCTAACGGACGGCGCCTAGGCTTACCCCGGGAGCTCCCTGCCCAACCGAGCGTGGCTTTCGCCGCGTCTGACCGGCAGGCTTTCGCAACCAAATCGGTACCGAATACCCAAAGTTGAAAGCACCTTTGCTTACCACTCCAGTGGTACGTCGTGAGCAGCGGAGGTCGGTCGTGGTTGACTTCTCCCCGAGAATCCCTCGGTGCCGGCTGGAGCGAAACCGAGACACGAGCCGCCTCAGCAGTGCCCACGCTGTCCCACCTGGGTCGCCAAAATGTTAGCGTAGCAACCACATAACCACCAAGTGATTATATGAAGGTGCTTTATTCAGCGCTGGAAGCCGGGGCAGGTGCCCAAATCTGGCTTCAAGTCCCGTTACTTCCCAGCCGTTATTTATACATACAATATTGCGTCAGGTATACATATTCATTACAGGTTGCAACATCAGCCTCGCTTTTCATTCTAATTAGCTCCCCTCCCCTTTGCACATGCGTGGCGCACTCTGGTGGTCGTCCAGGTGGTCGTCCAGATGAAGTAAGGAGTCTTCCTCTCCGCTAAACTTTTCACCTTTCTTACTCGACGCATGCTCCCTCCGCTTCTTGGTTCTGCTTCAACTCATTTCATCATTTCCAGGCCCTTATCCAAGGTCAGGTTGTACCTGTTCCCTCCCAAGGTTCCCCTTCAATGATTCTTTTGATTGTTCAATGTACTCCCTAAGTATCCAGTATACATAGATTAATTGATAATGTAAGTACATTTGGCAATGCTTAATTATACTGTAGGTCCCATTACCTAAGAGACATTAGTAAAACATCCATTCGATTCTCCCCAACACTAACACAGAGACTGCACTGGCACCACTGGGGATGCAGTGCAGTGAGTCCAGAGAGGGCACTGGCACCACTGGCGATGCACTGCAGTGAGTCCAGAGAGTGCACTGGCACCACTGGGGATGCAGAGCAGTGAGTCCAGAGAGTGCACTGGCACCACCTGGGATGCAGTGCAGTGAGTCCAGAGAGTGCACCGTCACCACTGGTGATGCAGTGCAGTGACTCCAGAGAGTGCACTGGCACCACTGGAGTTGCAGTGCAGTGAGTCCAGAGAGTGCACTGGAACCACTGGGGATGCAGCGCAGTGACTCCAGACAGTGCACTAGCACCACTGGGGATGCACTGCAGTGACTCCAGAGAGTTCTCTGGCACCACTGGGGATGCAGTTAGTGAGTCCAGAGAGTGCACTGGAACCACTGGGGATGCAGCGCAGTGACTCCAGACAGT
The DNA here is from genome assembly GCF_964211835.1 of Anser anser. NCBI lineage: Eukaryota > Metazoa > Chordata > Aves > Anseriformes > Anatidae > Anser > Anser anser. Next base: position 45,237 of record NW_028154190.1, read on the forward strand.
GCACTAGCACCACTGGGGATGCACTGCAGTGAGTCCAGAGAGTTCTCTGGCACCACTGGGGATGCAGTACAGTGAGTCCAGAGAGTGTACTGGCACCACTGGGGATGCACTGCAGTGAGTCCAGAAAATGCACTGGCACCACTGGGGATGCACTGCAGTGAGTCCAGAGAGTGCATTGGCACCGCTGGGGATGCACTGCAGTGACTCCAGAGAGTGCACTGGCACCACTGGGGATGCACTGCAGTGAGTCCAGATATTAGCGTAGCAACCACATAATCACCAAGTGATTATATGAAGGTGCTTTATTCAGCGCTGGAAGCCGGGGCAGGTGCCCAAATCTGGCTTCAAGTCCCGTTACTTCCCAGCCGTTTTTTTATACATACAATATTGCGTCAGGTATACATATTCATTACGGGTTGCAACATCAGCCTCGCTTTTCATTCTAATTAGCTCCCCTCCCCTTTGCACATGCGTGGCGCACTCTGGTGGTCGTCCAGGTGGTCGTCCAGATGAAGTAAGGAGTCTTCCTCTCCGCTAAACTTTTCACCTTTCTTACTCGACGCATGCTCCCTCCGCTTCTTGGTTCTGCTTCAACTCATTTCATCATTTCCAGGCCCTTATCCAAGGTCAGGTTGTACCTGTTCCCTCCCAGGGTTCCCCTTCAATGATTCTTTTGATTGTTCAATGTACTCCCTAAGTATCCAGTATACATAGATTAATTGATAATGTAAGTACATTTGGCAATGCTTAATTATACTGATAGGTCCCATTACCTAAGAGACATTAGTAAAACATCCATTCGATTCTCCCCAACACTAACATTCCCCCCCTTTGAAAATACTTCACTCATACCAAGAGCAAGTATTTTCATTACTGTTAGGTTGAATCCGGTTAGTAGAGGTTAGTGAGTATAACTTGATATAGAGATTAGTAAGTATAATCTTAACGCGTCTTCGTTAGTCTACTATCTTATTGATTCCTCTATGCCTGCTTGTTAACGCTAGTACTATAGGATGGGGGTGGAGTAAGTGGGATAGGGTGTTCTGGGTGATTCCCAGTAACCTACTAACCTCCTTGACCACGTTGGCAATGAAATGTGGTCCCCTGTCTGAAGAAATACCCAACGGTACACCAAATCTAGGGATTATTTCCCGTAGTAACCATTTTACCGTTTCCTTTGCTTAGTTGGTGTGACAGGGAAGGGCCTCTGGCCATCCTGAAAAAGTATCAACCCCTACCAATCGGTATTTATAACCTCTTGCTTTAGGCAGTTCCACGAAGTCTATTTGCCAGTAATCTCCAGGCTCTATTCCAGCTCTAGTTCTTCCCATCTCAGCATGTTTCCTTGCTACCGGATTATTCTTTAAGCAAAGCTCACATTTTGACATTACTGACTTTGCCATTGTTAACATGTGTACCGAGATGACACCTCGTTTCAAATAGGTCACCATTGCTTCTGCACCCCAGTGACATTCATTATGTTTTATTTGTAAGAGTTCTCGCATTATTATAGGAGGTACTATGAGTTGTCCTGTCGTAGTCACATACCACCCGTCAGGATTCTTCTGGGCCTTCATCAAATTTGCAAGTCTCTCATCTTCCGCTGAATACTTTGGGTCTTTAGGTAATTTAAAACAAGAGAGGCCTACCTTCGATGGAATTAGAGCCATTACTTTCCATACTTCACGTGCAACCTTCCGGGCCGTCAAATCCGCCAGTCTGTTACCTTCTGCAATCTCTGACACCCCTCCTTGATGAGCTTTACAATGCATTATGGCCACCTGTTGGGGTTTCTGTACAGCTGTTATTAATTTCAATATTTCTTCCTGGTATTTTATATTAGTCCCTTGTGAGGATAGCATTCCCCTTTCTTTCCATAATGCCCCATGTACGTGGACTACCCCGAATGCATATTTTGAATCTGTCCAAATATTCACGTTCTTACCCTCGCTTAGTTCCAGGGCTCGTGTCAGGGCGACTATTTCTGCTCGTTGGGCTGAAGTCCCCGGAGGTAGGGAATTTGCCTCAATCACTACCTTTGATGTAGTTGCCGCGTATCCTGCATAACGAGTCCCATTTTCCACAAAGCTGCTTCCATCCGTGAAAAGTTCCCAATCCGGTCTCCCCCGAGGCTGATCCTTTAAGTCTGTTCTGCTGGCATAGGTATGTTCGATGATCTCCACGCAATCATGACTGAGGTCTCCTTCCTCCGTAGTTGTTCCTAGAAACACTGCTGGGTTCAATAAGTTAGTAGTTCTTAAGATTACATCATCTTGCTCAGTTAGTATAGCTTGATATTTCATCATTCGGCTGGGCCATAGCCAATGGCCCCCCTTTTGCTCCAATACCGTAGTCACCATCTGTGGCACGAACACTCAATTTGCTTCCCTAATGTGAGCTTCCTGGCTTCCTGTATTAAAAGGACTGTGGCTGCCACGGCCCTTAAACACGAGGGCCATCCAGCGCTTACTGCATCCAATTGTTTAGAAAAATACCCCACAGGTCTTTTCCAGCTCCCAAGTCGCTGGGTCAGTACTCCTAATGCCAATCGTTGTCTCTCATGCACAAACAGCTGGAAGTCCTTTGATAAGTCCGGGGCATGGCATTCTGTACCCCGACTTGTACCCAATCTTGATATCTCTTCAGCCTCCTTATTCCATCCCCTGTGTTATAATCCCATTGGGGATCCTCGGTGGGGAAGTTTTGATCTAGATTTCCAAGCACTAATCCATTACGTATATCTTCTCGGGCTCTCTCTCTGGCTGCCCGCAATACCACGTCTTTTTCTGTCGAGTCCATCAAAGTATCCAGGATCACCTGGAGATCATCCCAATCGGGATTTTGGGTTTTAATTATCATTTTCATTACCCTAGCTACTTTATCTGGGTTTTCCCTGTAGGTGCCGGCTGCTTGTTTCCATATCATTAAATCCCCAGCTGAAAAAGGCACCTTAACATATACCGGTCCTTCTGTCCCCACTCCTTGCCTGAGGGGAGCGATTATTTTCCCTCCCTGTTCATTTATAGTTTCTCCTGCCCTTCGCTGTTGCCGGGTCCTATGTGACACAGGGGAGACTAAAGTCGGGGATTCTCCATCACTACTGCTAGCTTCCTTTTCTCTTTTCCCTCCCTGTCCTGGCTCTTCCGGCGGAGCCGACGGCGCAACTTCCAAATCAATATTTCCATTATTCATTTCCCCATAATACTTATTATTCTCTATTGCCTGATGCTGTATACAGTGTCCCTCCTTAGTACATGCACAACAACGTTCCTCAGTTGAAACCTCAAGCACCATTATTCCACAAGCATGCTGCCATTCAGGCTTTCGGCGCAAATAAAAGAATAATTCCACATACGGCAGTTCATCATATTTTCCTTCCCGCTTACAGAATAGCATCAATTGTAAAATTGTATTATATTGCAATGTTCCATTCTCAGGCCAAGTTTCTTGGTCCTCTAGCTTATACTGTGGCCACCAAATATTACAATAATCAATCAGCTTTCCTTTCCGCATTTCTTGACCAAAACCTCCCTCTTTCCAGTGTGCTAGCAAACACCCCAGCGGGGATGTCCGCGGGATAGGTACATCTTTTCCCAGAATTCCTTTGATCTTTTTCATTTTGAGCTTATGATACAAACCCAAAAGCTGCCAGAGCAGCAGCACACTTTCCCAGAAGCTGCCGGAGCAGCAGCGTGCTCTCCCAAAAGCTGCCGGAGCAGCAGCACGCTTTCCCAAAAGCTGCCGGAGCAGCAGCACACTCTCCCAAAAGCTGCCGGAGCAGCAGCGTGCTCTCCCAGAAGCTGCCGGAGCAGCAGCACGCTTTCCCAAAAGCTGCCGGAGCAGCAGCGTGCTCTCCCAAAAGCTGCCGGAGCAGCAGCACGCTTTCCCAGAAGCTGCCGGAGCAGCAGCGTGCTTACTACATACCAATAATACCAAGTGCTGACCCTTCAGCACAAACCAATACAATTACCAATACCAAACCACCAATGCCGAACCTGCAGAGCTTTCGCTCTGTCTAACGGACGGCGCCTAGGCTTACCCCGGGAGCTCCCTGCCCAACCGAGCGTGGCTTTCGCCGCGTCTGACCGGCAGGCTTTCGCAACCAAATCGGTACCAAATACCCAAAGTTGAAAGCACCTTTGCTTACCACTCCAGTGGTACGTCGTGAGCAGCGGAGGTCGGTCGTGGTCGACTGCTCCCCGAGAATGCCTCGGTGCCGGCTGGAGCGAAACCGAGACACGAGCCGCCTCAGCAGTGCCCACGCTGTCCCACCTGGGTCGCCAAAATGTTAGCGTAGCAACCACATAACCACCAAGTGATTATATGAAGGTGCTTTATTCAGCGCTGGAAGCCGGGGCAGGTGCCCAAATCTGGCTTCAAGTCCCGTTACTTCCCAGCCGTTATTTATACATACAATATTGCGTCAGGTATACATATTCATTACAGGTTGCAACATCAGCCTCGCTTTTCATTCTAATTAGCTCCCCTCCCCTTTGCACATGCGTGGCGCACTCTGGTGGTCGTCCAGGTGGTCATCCAGATGAAGTAAGGAGTCTTCCTCTCCGCTAAACTTTTCACCTTTCTTACTCGACGCATGCTCCCTCCGCTTCTTGGTTCTGCTTCAACTCATTTCATCATTTCCAGGCCCTTATCCAAGGTCAGGTTGTACCTGTTCCCTCCCAAGGTTCCCCTTCAATGATTCTTTTGATTGTTCAATGTACTCCCTAAGTATCCAGTATACATAGATTAATTGATAATGTAAGTACATTTGGCAATGCTTAATTATACTGTAGGTCCCATTACCTAAGAGACATTAGTAAAACATCCATTCGATTCTCCCCAACACTAACACAGAGACTGCACTGGCACCACTGGGGATGCAGTGCAGTGAGTCCAGAGAGGGCACTGGCACCACTGGCGATGCACTGCAGTGAGTCCAGAGAGTGCACTGGCACCACTGGGGATGCAGAGCAGTGAGTCCAGAGAGTGCACTGGCACCACCTGGGATGCAGTGCAGTGAGTCCAGAGAGTGCACCGTCACCACTGGTGATGCAGTGCAGTGACTCCAGAGAGTGCACTGGCACCACTGGAGTTGCAGTGCAGTGAGTCCAGAGAGTGCACTGGAACCACTGGGGATGCAGCGCAGTGACTCCAGACAGTGCACTAGCACCACTGGGGATGCACTGCAGTGACTCCAGAGAGTTCTCTGGCACCACTGGGGATGCAGTTAGTGAGTCCAGAGAGTGCACTGGAACCACTGGGGATGCAGCGCAGTGACTCCAGACAGTGCACTAGCACCACTGGGGATGCACTGCAGTGACTCCAGAGAGTTCTCTGGCACCACTGGGGATGCAGTACAGTGAGTCCAGAGAGTGTACTGGCACCACTGGGGATGCACTGCAGTGAGTCCAGAAAATGCACTGGCACCACTGGGGATGCACTGCAGTGAGTCCAGAGAGTGCATTGGCACCGCTGGGGATGCACTGCAGTGACTCCAGAGAGTGCACTGGCACCACTGGGGATGCACTGCAGTGAGTCCAGATATTAGCGTAGCAACCACATAATCACCAAGTGATTATATTAAGGTGCTTTATTCAGCGCTGGAAGCCGGGGCAGGTGCCCAAATCTGGCTTCAAGTCCCGTTACTTCCCAGCCGTTTTTTTATACATACAATATTGCGTCAGGTATACATATTCATTACGGGTTGCAACATCAGCCTCGCTTTTCATTCTAATTAGCTCCCCTCCCCTTTGCACATGCGTGGCGCACTCTGGTGGTCGTCCAGGTGGTCGTCCAGATGAAGTAAGGAGTCTTCCTCTCCGCTAAACTTTTCACCTTTCTTACTCGACGCATGCTCCCTCCGCTTCTTGGTTCTGCTTCAACTCATTTCATCATTTCCAGGCCCTTATCCAAGGTCAGGTTGTACCTGTTCCCTCCCAGGGTTCCCCTTCAATGATTCTTTTGATTGTTCAATGTACTCCCTAAGTATCCAGTATACATAGATTAATTGATAATGTAAGTACATTTGGCAATGCTTAATTATACTGATAGGTCCCATTACCTAAGAGACATTAGTAAAACATCCATTCGATTCTCCCCAACACTAACATTCCCCCCCTTTGAAAATACTTCACTCATACCAAGAGCAAGTATTTTCATTACTGTTAGGTTGAATCCGGTTAGTAGAGGTTAGTGAGTATAACTTGATATAGAGATTAGTAAGTATAATCTTAACGCATCTTCGTTAGTCTACTATCTTATTGATTCCTCTATGCCTGCTTGTTAACGCTAGTACTATAGGATGGGGGTGGAGTAAGTGGGATAGGGTGTTCTGGGTGATTCCCAGTAACCTACTAACCTCCTTGACCACGTTGGCAATGAAATGTGGTCCCCTGTCTGAAGAAATACCCAACGGTACACCAAATCTAGGGATTATTTCCCGTAGTAACCATTTTACCGTTTCCTTTGCTTAGTTGGTGTGACAGGGAAGGGCCTCTGGCCATCCTGAAAAAGTATCAACCCCTACCAATCGGTATTTATAACCTCTTGCTTTAGGCAGTTCCACGAAGTCTATTTGCCAGTAATCTCCAGGCTCTATTCCAGCTCTAGTTCTTCCCATCTCAGCATGTTTCCTTGCTACCGGATTATTCTTTAAGCAAAGCTCACATTTTGACATTACTGACTTTGCCATTGTTAACATGTGTACCGAGATGACACCTCGTTTCAAATAGGTCACCATTGCTTCTGCACCCCAGTGACATTCATTATGTTTTATTTGTAAGAGTTCTCGCATTATTATAGGAGGTACTATGAGTTGTCCTGTCGTAGTCACATACCACCCGTCAGGATTCTTCTGGGCCTTCATCAAATTTGCAAGTCTCTCATCTTCCGCTGAATACTTTGGGTCTTTAGGTAATTTAAAACAAGAGAGGCCTACCTTCGATGGAATTAGAGCCATTACTTTCCATACTTCACGTGCAACCTTCCGGGCCGTCAAATCCGCCAGTCTGTTACCTTCTGCAATCTCTGACACCCCTCCTTGATGAGCTTTACAATGCATTATGGCCACCTGTTGGGGTTTCTGTACAGCTGTTATTAATTTCAATATTTCTTCCTGGTATTTTATATTAGTCCCTTGTGAGGATAGCATTCCCCTTTCTTTCCATAATGCCCCATGTACGTGGACTACCCCGAATGCATATTTTGAATCTGTCCAAATATTCACGTTCTTACCCTCGCTTAGTTCCAGGGCTCGTGTCAGGGCGACTATTTCTGCTCGTTGGGCTGAAGTCCCCGGAGGTAGGGAATTTGCCTCAATCACTACCTTTGATGTAGTTGCCGCGTATCCTGCATAACGAGTCCCATTTTCCACAAAGCTGCTTCCATCCGTGAAAAGTTCCCAATCCGGTCTCCCCCGAGGATGATCCTTTAAGTCTGTTCTGCTGGCATAGGTATGTTCGATGATCTCCACGCAATCATGACTGAGGTCTCCTTCCTCCGTAGTTGTTCCTAGAAACACTGCTGGGTTCAATAAGTTAGTAGTTCTTAAGATTACATCATCTTGCTCAGTTAGTATAGCTTGATATTTCATCATTCGGCTGGGCCATAGCCAATGGCCCCCCTTTTGCTCCAATACCGTAGTCACCATCTGTGGCACGAACACTCAATTTGCTTCCCTAATGTGAGCTTCCTGGCTTCCTGTATTAAAAGGACTGTGGCTGCCACGGCCCTTAAACACGAGGGCCATCCAGCGCTTACTGCATCCAATTGTTTAGAAAAATACCCCACAGGTCTTTTCCAGCTCCCAAGTCGCTGGGTCAGTACTCCTAATGCCAATCGTTGTCTCTCATGCACAAACAGCTGGAAGTCCTTTGATAAGTCCGGGGCATGGCATTCTGTACCCCGACTTGTACCCAATCTTGATATCTCTTCAGCCTCCTTATTCCATCCCCTGTGTTATAATCCCATTGGGGATCCTCGGTGGGGAAGTTTTGATCTAGATTTCCAAGCACTAATCCATTACGTATATCTTCTCGGGCTCTCTCTCTGGCTGCCCGCAATACCACGTCTTTTTCTGTCGAGTCCATCAAAGTATCCAGGATCACCTGGAGATCATCCCAATCGGGATTTTGGGTTTTAATTATCATTTTCATTACCCTAGCTACTTTATCTGGGTTTTCCCTGTAGGTGCCGGCTGCTTGTTTCCATATCATTAAATCCCCAGCTGAAAAAGGCACCTTAACATATACCGGTCCTTCTGTCCCCACTCCTTGCCTGAGGGGAGCGATTATTTTCCCTCCCTGTTCATTTATAGTTTCTCCTGCCCTTCGCTGTTGCCGGGTCCTATGTGACACAGGGGAGACTAAAGTCGGGGATTCTCCATCACTACTGCTAGCTTCCTTTTCTCTTTTCCCTCCCTGTCCTGGCTCTTCCGGCGGAGCCGACGGCGCAACTTCCAAATCAATATTTCCATTATTCATTTCCCCATAATACTTATTATTCTCTATTGCCTGATGCTGTATACAGTGTCCCTCCTTAGTACATGCACAACAACGTTCCTCAGTTGAAACCTCAAGCACCATTATTCCACAAGCATGCTGCCATTCAGGCTTTCGGCGCAAATAAAAGAATAATTCCACATACGGCAGTTCATCATATTTTCCTTCCCGCTTACAGAATAGCATCAATTGTAAAATTGTATTATATTGCAATGTTCCATTCTCAGGCCAAGTTTCTTGGTCCTCTAGCTTATACTGTGGCCACCAAATATTACAATAATCAATCAGCTTTCCTTTCCGCATTTCTTGACCAAAACCTCCCTCTTTCCAGTGTGCTAGCAAACACCCCAGCGGGGATGTCCGCGGGATAGGTACATCTTTTCCCAGAATTCCTTTGATCTTTTTCATTTTGAGCTTATGATACAAACCCAAAAGCTGCCAGAGCAGCAGCACACTTTCCCAGAAGCTGCCGGAGCAGCAGCGTGCTCTCCCAAAAGCTGCCGGAGCAGCAGCACGCTTTCCCAAAAGCTGCCGGAGCAGCAGCACACTCTCCCAAAAGCTGCCAGAGCAGCAGCGTGCTCTCCCAGAAGCTGCCGGAGCAGCAGCACGCTTTCCCAAAAGCTGCCGGAGCAGCAGCGTGCTCTCCCAAAAGCTGCCGGAGCAGCAGCACGCTTTCCCAGAAGCTGCCGGAGCAGCAGCGTGCTTACTACATACCAATAATACCAAGTGCTGACCCTTCAGCACAAACCAATACAATTACCAATACCAAACCACCAATGCCGAACCTGCAGAGCTTTCGCTCTGTCTAACGGACGGCGCCTAGGCTTACCCCGGGAGCTCCCTGCCCAACCGAGCGTGGCTTTCGCCGCGTCTGACCGGCAGGCTTTCGCAACCAAATCGGTACCGAATACCCAAAGTTGAAAGCACCTTTGCTTACCACTCCAGTGGTACGTCGTGAGCAGCGGAGGTCGGTCGTGGTCGACTGCTCCCCGAGAATGCCTCGGTGCCGGCTGGAGCGAAACCGAGACACGAGCCGCCTCAGCAGTGCCCACGCTGTCCCACCTGGGTCGCCAAAATGTTAGCGTAGCAACCACATAACCACCAAGTGATTATATGAAGGTGCTTTATTCAGCGCTGGAAGCCGGGGCAGGTGCCCAAATCTGGCTTCAAGTCCCGTTACTTCCCAGCCGTTATTTATACATACAATATTGCGTCAGGTATACATATTCATTACAGGTTGCAACATCAGCCTCGCTTTTCATTCTAATTAGCTCCCCTCCCCTTTGCACATGCGTGGCGCACTCTGGTGGTCGTCCAGGTGGTCGTCCAGATGAAGTAAGGAGTCTTCCTCTCCGCTAAACTTTTCACCTTTCTTACTCGACGCATGCTCCCTCCGCTTCTTGGTTCTGCTTCAACTCATTTCATCATTTCCAGGCCCTTATCCAAGGTCAGGTTGTACCTGTTCCCTCCCAAGGTTCCCCTTCAATGATTCTTTTGATTGTTCAATGTACTCCCTAAGTATCCAGTATACATAGATTAATTGATAATGTAAGTACATTTGGCAATGCTTAATTATACTGTAGGTCCCATTACCTAAGAGACATTAGTAAAACATCCATTCGATTCTCCCCAACACTAACACAGAGACTGCACTGGCACCACTGGGGATGCAGTGCAGTGAGTCCAGAGAGGGCACTGGCACCACTGGCGATGCACTGCAGTGAGTCCAGAGAGTGCACTGGCACCACTGGGGATGCAGAGCAGTGAGTCCAGAGAGTGCACTGGCACCACCTGGGATGCAGTGCAGTGAGTCCAGAGAGTGCACCGTCACCACTGGTGATGCAGTGCAGTGACTCCAGAGAGTGCACTGGCACCACTGGAGTTGCAGTGCAGTGAGTCCAGAGAGTGCACTGGAACCACTGGGGATGCAGCGCAGTGACTCCAGACAGTGCACTAGCACCACTGGGGATGCACTGCAGTGACTCCAGAGAGTTCTCTGGCACCACTGGGGATGCAGTTAGTGAGTCCAGAGAGTGCACTGGAACCACTGGGGATGCAGCGCAGTGACTCCAGACAGTGCACTAGCACCACTGGGGATGCACTGCAGTGACTCCAGAGAGTTCTCTGGCACCACTGGGGATGCAGTACAGTGAGTCCAGAGAGTGTACTGGCACCACTGGGGATGCACTGCAGTGAGTCCAGAAAATGCACTGGCACCACTGGGGATGCACTGCAGTGAGTCCAGAGAGTGCATTGGCACCGCTGGGGATGCACTGCAGTGACTCCAGAGAGTGCACTGGCACCACTGGGGATGCACTGCAGTGAGTCCAGATATTAGCGTAGCAACCACATAATCACCAAGTGATTATATTAAGGTGCTTTATTCAGCGCTGGAAGCCGGGGCAGGTGCCCAAATCTGGCTTCAAGTCCCGTTACTTCCCAGCCGTTTTTTTATACATACAATATTGCGTCAGGTATACATATTCATTACGGGTTGCAACATCAGCCTCGCTTTTCATTCTAATTAGCTCCCCTCCCCTTTGCACATGCGTGGCGCACTCTGGTGGTCGTCCAGGTGGTCGTCCAGATGAAGTAAGGAGTCTTCCTCTCCGCTAAACTTTTCACCTTTCTTACTCGACGCATGCTCCCTCCGCTTCTTGGTTCTGCTTCAACTCATTTCATCATTTCCAGGCCCTTATCCAAGGTCAGGTTGTACCTGTTCCCTCCCAGGGTTCCCCTTCAATGATTCTTTTGATTGTTCAATGTACTCCCTAAGTATCCAGTATACATAGATTAATTGATAATGTAAGTACATTTGGCAATGCTTAATTATACTGATAGGTCCCATTACCTAAGAGACATTAGTAAAACATCCATTCGATTCTCCCCAACACTAACATTCCCCCCCTTTGAAAATACTTCACTCATACCAAGAGCAAGTATTTTCATTACTGTTAGGTTGAATCCGGTTAGTAGAGGTTAGTGAGTATAACTTGATATAGAGATTAGTAAGTATAATCTTAACGCATCTTCGTTAGTCTACTATCTTATTGATTCCTCTATGCCTGCTTGTTAACGCTAGTACTATAGGATGGGGGTGGAGTAAGTGGGATAGGGTGTTCTGGGTGATTCCCAGTAACCTACTAACCTCCTTGACCACGTTGGCAATGAAATGTGGTCCCCTGTCTGAAGAAATACCCAACGGTACACCAAATCTAGGGATTATTTCCCGTAGTAACCATTTTACCGTTTCCTTTGCTTAGTTGGTGTGACAGGGAAGGGCCTCTGGCCATCCTGAAAAAGTATCAACCCCTACCAATCGGTATTTATAACCTCTTGCTTTAGGCAGTTCCACGAAGTCTATTTGCCAGTAATCTCCAGGCTCTATTCCAGCTCTAGTTCTTCCCATCTCAGCATGTTTCCTTGCTACCGGATTATTCTTTAAGCAAAGCTCACATTTTGACATTACTGACTTTGCCATTGTTAACATGTGTACCGAGATGACACCTCGTTTCAAATAGGTCACCATTGCTTCTGCACCCCAGTGACATTCATTATGTTTTATTTGTAAGAGTTCTCGCATTATTATAGGAGGTACTATGAGTTGTCCTGTCGTAGTCACATACCACCCGTCAGGATTCTTCTGGGCCTTCATCAAATTTGCAAGTCTCTCATCTTCCGCTGAATACTTTGGGTCTTTAGGTAATTTAAAACAAGAGAGGCCTACCTTCGATGGAATTAGAGCCATTACTTTCCATACTTCACGTGCAACCTTCCGGGCCGTCAAATCCGCCAGTCTGTTACCTTCTGCAATCTCTGACACCCCTCCTTGATGAGCTTTACAATGCATTATGGCCACCTGTTGGGGTTTCTGTACAGCTGTTATTAATTTCAATATTTCTTCCTGGTATTTTATATTAGTCCCTTGTGAGGATAGCATTCCCCTTTCTTTCCATAATGCCCCATGTACGTGGACTACCCCGAATGCATATTTTGAATCTGTCCAAATATTCACGTTCTTACCCTCGCTTAGTTCCAGGGCTCGTGTCAGGGCGACTATTTCTGCTCGTTGGGCTGAAGTCCCCGGAGGTAGGGAATTTGCCTCAATCACTACCTTTGATGTAGTTGCCGCGTATCCTGCATAACGAGTCCCATTTTCCACAAAGCTGCTTCCATCCGTGAAAAGTTCCCAATCCGGTCTCCCCCGAGGCTGATCCTTTAAGTCTGTTCTGCTGGCATAGGTATGTTCGATGATCTCCACGCAATCATGACTGAGGTCTCCTTCCTCCGTAGTTGTTCCTAGAAACACTGCTGGGTTCAATAAGTTAGTAGTTCTTAAGATTACATCATCTTGCTCAGTTAGTATAGCTTGATATTTCATCATTCGGCTGGGCCATAGCCAATGGCCCCCCTTTTGCTCCAATACCGTAGTCACCATCTGTGGCACGAACACTCAATTTGCTTCCCTAATGTGAGCTTCCTGGCTTCCTGTATTAAAAGGACTGTGGCTGCCACGGCCCTTAAACACGAGGGCCATCCAGCGCTTACTGCATCCAATTGTTTAGAAAAATACCCCACAGGTCTTTTCCAGCTCCCAAGTCGCTGGGTCAGTACTCCTAATGCCAATCGTTGTCTCTCATGCACAAACAGCTGGAAGTCCTTTGATAAGTCCGGGGCATGGCATTCTGTACCCCGACTTGTACCCAATCTTGATATCTCTTCAGCCTCCTTATTCCATCCCCTGTGTTATAATCCCATTGGGGATCCTCGGTGGGGAAGTTTTGATCTAGATTTCCAAGCACTAATCCATTACGTATATCTTCTCGGGCTCTCTCTCTGGCTGCCCGCAATACCACGTCTTTTTCTGTCGAGTCCATCAAAGTATCCAGGATCACCTGGAGATCATCCCAATCGGGATTTTGGGTTTTAATTATCATTTTCATTACCCTAGCTACTTTATCTGGGTTTTCCCTGTAGGTGCCGGCTGCTTGTTTCCATATCATTAAATCCCCAGCTGAAAAAGGCACCTTAACATATACCGGTCCTTCTGTCCCCACTCCTTGCCTGAGGGGAGCGATTATTTTCCCTCCCTGTTCATTTATAGTTTCTCCTGCCCTTCGCTGTTGCCGGGTCCTATGTGACACAGGGGAGACTAAAGTCGGGGATTCTCCATCACTACTGCTAGCTTCCTTTTCTCTTTTCCCTCCCTGTCCTGGCTCTTCCGGCGGAGCCGACGGCGCAACTTCCAAATCAATATTTCCATTATTCATTTCCCCATAATACTTATTATTCTCTATTGCCTGATGCTGTATACAGTGTCCCTCCTTAGTACATGCACAACAACGTTCCTCAGTTGAAACCTCAAGCACCATTATTCCACAAGCATGCTGCCATTCAGGCTTTCGGCGCAAATAAAAGAATAATTCCACATACGGCAGTTCATCATATTTTCCTTCCCGCTTACAGAATAGCATCAATTGTAAAATTGTATTATATTGCAATGTTCCATTCTCAGGCCAAGTTTCTTGGTCCTCTAGCTTATACTGTGGCCACCAAATATTACAATAATCAATCAGCTTTCCTTTCCGCATTTCTTGACCAAAACCTCCCTCTTTCCAGTGTGCTAGCAAACACCCCAGCGGGGATGTCCGCGGGATAGGTACATCTTTTCCCAGAATTCCTTTGATCTTTTTCATTTTGAGCTTATGATACAAACCCAAAAGCTGCCAGAGCAGCAGCACACTTTCCCAGAAGCTGCCGGAGCAGCAGCGTGCTCTCCCAAAAGCTGCCGGAGCAGCAGCACGCTTTCCCAAAAGCTGCCGGAGCAGCAGCACACTCTCCCAAAAGCTGCCGGAGCAGCAGCGTGCTCTCCCAGAAGCTGCCGGAGCAGCAGCACGCTTTCCCAAAAGCTGCCGGAGCAGCAGCGTGCTCTCCCAAAAGCTGCCGGAGCAGCAGCACGCTTTCCCAGAAGCTGCCGGAGCAGCAGCGTGCTTACTACATACCAATAATACCAAGTGCTGACCCTTCAGCACAAACCAATACAATTACCAATACCAAACCACCAATGCCGAACCTGCAGAGCTTTCGCTCTGTCTAACGGACGGCGCCTAGGCTTACCCCGGGAGCTCCCTGCCCAACCGAGCGTGGCTTTCGCCGCGTCTGACCGGCAGGCTTTCGCAACCAAATCGGTACCGAATACCCAAAGTTGAAAGCACCTTTGCTTACCACTCCAGTGGTACGTCGTGAGCAGCGGAGGTCGGTCGTGGTCGACTGCTCCCCGAGAATGCCTCGGTGCCGGCTGGAGCGAAACCGAGACACGAGCCGCCTCAGCAGTGCCCACGCTGTCCCACCTGGGTCGCCAAAATGTTAGCGTAGCAACCACATAACCACCAAGTGATTATATGAAGGTGCTTTATTCAGCGCTGGAAGCCGGGGCAGGTGCCCAAATCTGGCTTCAAGTCCCGTTACTTCCCAGCCGTTATTTATACATACAATATTGCGTCAGGTATACATATTCATTACAGGTTGCAACATCAGCCTCGCTTTTCATTCTAATTAGCTCCCCTCCCCTTTGCACATGCGTGGCGCACTCTGGTGGTCGTCCAGGTGGTCGTCCAGATGAAGTAAGGAGTCTTCCTCTCCGCTAAACTTTTCACCTTTCTTACTCGACGCATGCTCCCTCCGCTTCTTGGTTCTGCTTCAACTCATTTCATCATTTCCAGGCCCTTATCCAAGGTCAGGTTGTACCTGTTCCCTCCCAAGGTTCCCCTTCAATGATTCTTTTGATTGTTCAATGTACTCCCTAAGTATCCAGTATACATAGATTAATTGATAATGTAAGTACATTTGGCAATGCTTAATTATACTGTAGGTCCCATTACCTAAGAGACATTAGTAAAACATCCATTCGATTCTCCCCAACACTAACACAGAGACTGCACTGGCACCACTGGGGATGCAGTGCAGTGAGTCCAGAGAGGGCACTGGCACCACTGGCGATGCACTGCAGTGAGTCCAGAGAGTGCACTGGCACCACTGGGGATGCAGAGCAGTGAGTCCAGAGAGTGCACTGGCACCACCTGGGATGCAGTGCAGTGAGTCCAGAGAGTGCACCGTCACCACTGGTGATGCAGTGCAGTGACTCCAGAGAGTGCACTGGCACCACTGGAGTTGCAGTGCAGTGAGTCCAGAGAGTGCACTGGAACCACTGGGGATGCAGCGCAGTGACTCCAGACAGTGCACTAGCACCACTGGGGATGCACTGCAGTGACTCCAGAGAGTTCTCTGGCACCACTGGGGATGCAGTTAGTGAGTCCAGAGAGTGCACTGGAACCACTGGGGATGCAGCGCAGTGACTCCAGACAGTGCACTAGCACCACTGGGGATGCACTGCAGTGACTCCAGAGAGTTCTCTGGCACCACTGGGGATGCAGTACAGTGAGTCCAGAGAGTGTACTGGCACCACTGGGGATGCACTGCAGTGAGTCCAGAAAATGCACTGGCACCACTGGGGATGCACTGCAGTGAGTCCAGAGAGTGCATTGGCACCGCTGGGGATGCACTGCAGTGACTCCAGAGAGTGCACTGGCACCACTGGGGATGCACTGCAGTGAGTCCAGATATTAGCGTAGCAACCACATAATCACCAAGTGATTATATTAAGGTGCTTTATTCAGCGCTGGAAGCCGGGGCAGGTGCCCAAATCTGGCTTCAAGTCCCGTTACTTCCCAGCCGTTTTTTTATACATACAATATTGCGTCAGGTATACATATTCATTACGGGTTGCAACATCAGCCTCGCTTTTCATTCTAATTAGCTCCCCTCCCCTTTGCACATGCGTGGCGCACTCTGGTGGTCGTCCAGGTGGTCGTCCAGATGAAGTAAGGAGTCTTCCTCTCCGCTAAACTTTTCACCTTTCTTACTCGACGCATGCTCCCTCCGCTTCTTGGTTCTGCTTCAACTCATTTCATCATTTCCAGGCCCTTATCCAAGGTCAGGTTGTACCTGTTCCCTCCCAGGGTTCCCCTTCAATGATTCTTTTGATTGTTCAATGTACTCCCTAAGTATCCAGT
The DNA here is from genome assembly GCF_964211835.1 of Anser anser. Classification (NCBI taxonomy): domain Eukaryota; kingdom Metazoa; phylum Chordata; class Aves; order Anseriformes; family Anatidae; genus Anser; species Anser anser. The sequence goes on from NW_028154190.1 coordinate 61,807, forward strand.
ATACATAGATTAATTGATAATGTAAGTACATTTGGCAATGCTTAATTATACTGATAGGTCCCATTACCTAAGAGACATTAGTAAAACATCCATTCGATTCTCCCCAACACTAACATTCCCCCCCTTTGAAAATACTTCACTCATACCAAGAGCAAGTATTTTCATTACTGTTAGGTTGAATCCGGTTAGTAGAGGTTAGTGAGTATAACTTGATATAGAGATTAGTAAGTATAATCTTAACGCATCTTCGTTAGTCTACTATCTTATTGATTCCTCTATGCCTGCTTGTTAACGCTAGTACTATAGGATGGGGGTGGAGTAAGTGGGATAGGGTGTTCTGGGTGATTCCCAGTAACCTACTAACCTCCTTGACCACGTTGGCAATGAAATGTGGTCCCCTGTCTGAAGAAATACCCAACGGTACACCAAATCTAGGGATTATTTCCCGTAGTAACCATTTTACCGTTTCCTTTGCTTAGTTGGTGTGACAGGGAAGGGCCTCTGGCCATCCTGAAAAAGTATCAACCCCTACCAATCGGTATTTATAACCTCTTGCTTTAGGCAGTTCCACGAAGTCTATTTGCCAGTAATCTCCAGGCTCTATTCCAGCTCTAGTTCTTCCCATCTCAGCATGTTTCCTTGCTACCGGATTATTCTTTAAGCAAAGCTCACATTTTGACATTACTGACTTTGCCATTGTTAACATGTGTACCGAGATGACACCTCGTTTCAAATAGGTCACCATTGCTTCTGCACCCCAGTGACATTCATTATGTTTTATTTGTAAGAGTTCTCGCATTATTATAGGAGGTACTATGAGTTGTCCTGTCGTAGTCACATACCACCCGTCAGGATTCTTCTGGGCCTTCATCAAATTTGCAAGTCTCTCATCTTCCGCTGAATACTTTGGGTCTTTAGGTAATTTAAAACAAGAGAGGCCTACCTTCGATGGAATTAGAGCCATTACTTTCCATACTTCACGTGCAACCTTCCGGGCCGTCAAATCCGCCAGTCTGTTACCTTCTGCAATCTCTGACACCCCTCCTTGATGAGCTTTACAATGCATTATGGCCACCTGTTGGGGTTTCTGTACAGCTGTTATTAATTTCAATATTTCTTCCTGGTATTTTATATTAGTCCCTTGTGAGGATAGCATTCCCCTTTCTTTCCATAATGCCCCATGTACGTGGACTACCCCGAATGCATATTTTGAATCTGTCCAAATATTCACGTTCTTACCCTCGCTTAGTTCCAGGGCTCGTGTCAGGGCGACTATTTCTGCTCGTTGGGCTGAAGTCCCCGGAGGTAGGGAATTTGCCTCAATCACTACCTTTGATGTAGTTGCCGCGTATCCTGCATAACGAGTCCCATTTTCCACAAAGCTGCTTCCATCCGTGAAAAGTTCCCAATCCGGTCTCCCCCGAGGCTGATCCTTTAAGTCTGTTCTGCTGGCATAGGTATGTTCGATGATCTCCACGCAATCATGACTGAGGTCTCCTTCCTCCGTAGTTGTTCCTAGAAACACTGCTGGGTTCAATAAGTTAGTAGTTCTTAAGATTACATCATCTTGCTCAGTTAGTATAGCTTGATATTTCATCATTCGGCTGGGCCATAGCCAATGGCCCCCCTTTTGCTCCAATACCGTAGTCACCATCTGTGGCACGAACACTCAATTTGCTTCCCTAATGTGAGCTTCCTGGCTTCCTGTATTAAAAGGACTGTGGCTGCCACGGCCCTTAAACACGAGGGCCATCCAGCGCTTACTGCATCCAATTGTTTAGAAAAATACCCCACAGGTCTTTTCCAGCTCCCAAGTCGCTGGGTCAGTACTCCTAATGCCAATCGTTGTCTCTCATGCACAAACAGCTGGAAGTCCTTTGATAAGTCCGGGGCATGGCATTCTGTACCCCGACTTGTACCCAATCTTGATATCTCTTCAGCCTCCTTATTCCATCCCCTGTGTTATAATCCCATTGGGGATCCTCGGTGGGGAAGTTTTGATCTAGATTTCCAAGCACTAATCCATTACGTATATCTTCTCGGGCTCTCTCTCTGGCTGCCCGCAATACCACGTCTTTTTCTGTCGAGTCCATCAAAGTATCCAGGATCACCTGGAGATCATCCCAATCGGGATTTTGGGTTTTAATTATCATTTTCATTACCCTAGCTACTTTATCTGGGTTTTCCCTGTAGGTGCCGGCTGCTTGTTTCCATATCATTAAATCCCCAGCTGAAAAAGGCACCTTAACATATACCGGTCCTTCTGTCCCCACTCCTTGCCTGAGGGGAGCGATTATTTTCCCTCCCTGTTCATTTATAGTTTCTCCTGCCCTTCGCTGTTGCCGGGTCCTATGTGACACAGGGGAGACTAAAGTCGGGGATTCTCCATCACTACTGCTAGCTTCCTTTTCTCTTTTCCCTCCCTGTCCTGGCTCTTCCGGCGGAGCCGACGGCGCAACTTCCAAATCAATATTTCCATTATTCATTTCCCCATAATACTTATTATTCTCTATTGCCTGATGCTGTATACAGTGTCCCTCCTTAGTACATGCACAACAACGTTCCTCAGTTGAAACCTCAAGCACCATTATTCCACAAGCATGCTGCCATTCAGGCTTTCGGCGCAAATAAAAGAATAATTCCACATACGGCAGTTCATCATATTTTCCTTCCCGCTTACAGAATAGCATCAATTGTAAAATTGTATTATATTGCAATGTTCCATTCTCAGGCCAAGTTTCTTGGTCCTCTAGCTTATACTGTGGCCACCAAATATTACAATAATCAATCAGCTTTCCTTTCCGCATTTCTTGACCAAAACCTCCCTCTTTCCAGTGTGCTAGCAAACACCCCAGCGGGGATGTCCGCGGGATAGGTACATCTTTTCCCAGAATTCCTTTGATCTTTTTCATTTTGAGCTTATGATACAAACCCAAAAGCTGCCAGAGCAGCAGCACACTTTCCCAGAAGCTGCCGGAGCAGCAGCGTGCTCTCCCAAAAGCTGCCGGAGCAGCAGCACGCTTTCCCAAAAGCTGCCGGAGCAGCAGCGTGCTCTCCCAAAAGCTGCCGGAGCAGCAGCACGCTTTCCCAGAAGCTGCCGGAGCAGCAGCGTGCTTACTACATACCAATAATACCAAGTGCTGACCCTTCAGCACAAACCAATACAATTACCAATACCAAACCACCAATGCCGAACCTGCAGAGCTTTCGCTCTGTCTAACGGACGGCGCCTAGGCTTACCCCGGGAGCTCCCTGCCCAACCGAGCGTGGCTTTCGCCGCGTCTGACCGGCAGGCTTTCGCAACCAAATCGGTACCGAATACCCAAAGTTGAAAGCACCTTTGCTTACCACTCCAGTGGTACGTCGTGAGCAGCGGAGGTCGGTCGTGGTCGACTGCTCCCCGAGAATGCCTCGGTGCCGGCTGGAGCGAAACCGAGACACGAGCCGCCTCAGCAGTGCCCACGCTGTCCCACCTGGGTCGCCAAAATGTTAGCGTAGCAACCACATAACCACCAAGTGATTATATGAAGGTGCTTTATTCAGCGCTGGAAGCCGGGGCAGGTGCCCAAATCTGGCTTCAAGTCCCGTTACTTCCCAGCCGTTATTTATACATACAATATTGCGTCAGGTATACATATTCATTACAGGTTGCAACAGCAGCCTCGCTTTTCATTCTAATTAGCTCCCCTCCCCTTTGCACATGCGTGGCGCACTCTGGTGGTCGTCCAGGTGGTCGTCCAGATGAAGTAAGGAGTCTTCCTCTCCGCTAAACTTTTCACCTTTCTTACTCGACGCATGCTCCCTCCGCTTCTTGGTTCTGCTTCAACTCATTTCATCATTTCCAGGCCCTTATCCAAGGTCAGGTTGTACCTGTTCCCTCCCAAGGTTCCCCTTCAATGATTCTTTTGATTGTTCAATGTACTCCCTAAGTATCCAGTATACATAGATTAATTGATAATGTAAGTACATTTGGCAATGCTTAATTATACTGTAGGTCCCATTACCTAAGAGACATTAGTAAAACATCCATTCGATTCTCCCCAACACTAACACAGAGACTGCACTGGCACCACTGGGGATGCAGTGCAGTGAGTCCAGAGAGGTCACTGGCACCACTGGGGATGCAGTGCAGTGAGTCCAGAGAGTGCACTGGCATCACTGGGGATGCAGTGCGGTGAGTCCAGAGTGCACTGGCACCACTGGGGATGCAGTGCAGTGAGTCAAGAGAGGTCACTGGCACCACTGGGGATGCACCCCGGTGAGTCCAGAGAGTGCACTGGCACCACTGGGGATGCACCCCGGCAAGTCCAGAGAGTGCACTGTCACCACTGGGGATGCAGTGCAGTGAGTCCAGAGAGTGCACTGGCACCACTGGGGATGCAGTGCAGTGAGTCCAGAGAGTGCACTGGCACCACTGGGGATGCAGTGCAGTGAGTCCAGAGAGTGCACTGGCACCACTGGGGATGCAGTACAGTGAGTCCAGAGAGTGCACTGGCACCACTGGGGATGCAGTGCAGTGAGTAAAGAGAGTGCACTGGCACCACTGTGGATGCAGTGCAGTGAGTCCAGAGAGTGCACTGGCACCACTGGGGATGGACTGCACTGAGTCCAGAGAGTGCACTGGCACCACTGGGGATGGACTGCAGTGAGTCCAGAGAGTGCACTGGCACCACTGGGGATGCAGTGCAGTGAGTCCAGAGAGTGCACTGGCATCACTGGGGATGCAGTGCGGTGAGTCCAGAGTGCACTGGCACCACTGGGGATGCAGTGCAGTGAGTCAAGAGAGGTCACTGGCACCACTGGGGATGCACCCCGGTGAGTCCAGAGAGTGCACTGGCACCACTGTGGATGCACTGCAGTGAGTCCAGAGAGTGCACTGTCACCACTGGGGATGCAGTGCAGTGAGTCCAGAGAGTGCACTGGCACCACTGGGGATGCAGTGCAGTGAGTCCAGAGAGTGCACTGGCACCACTGGGGATGCAGTGCAGTGAGTCCAGAGAGTGCACTGGCACCACTGGGGATGCAGTACAGTGAGTCCAGAGAGTGCACTGGCACCACTGGGGATGCAGTGCAGTGAGTAAAGAGAGTGCACTGGCACCACTGTGGATGCAGTGCAGTGAGTCCAGAGAGTGCACTGGCACCACTGGGGATGGACTGCAGTGAGTCCAGAGAGTGCACTGGCACCACTGGGGATGGACTGCAGTGAGTCCAGAGAGTGCACTGGCACCACTGGGGATGCACTGCAGTGAGTCCAGAGAGTGCACTGGCACCACTGGGGATGCACTGCAGTGAGTCCAGAGAGTGCACTGGCACCATTGGGATGCAGTGCAGTGAGTCCAGAGAGTGCACTGGCACCACTGGGGATGCACTGCAGTGAGTCCAGAGAGTGCACTGGCACCACTGGGATGCAGTGCACTGAGTCCACAGAGTGCACTGGCACCACAGGGGATACACTGCAGTGAGTCCAGAGAGTGCACTGGCACCACTGGGGATGCAGTGCCGTGAGTGCAGAGAGTGCACTGGCACCGCTGCGGTTGCACCCCGGTGTTTTCAGAGAGTGCAGTGGCACCACTGGGGATGCAGTGCAGTGAGTCCAGAGAGTGCACTGGCACCACGGGGGATGCAGTGCAGTGAGTCCAGAGAGTGCACTGTCACCACTGGGGATGCAGTGCAGTGAGTCCAGAGAGTGCACTGGCACCACTGGGGATGCAGTGCAGTGAGTCCAGAGAGTGCACTGGCACCTTGGGGATACAGTTCAGTGAGTCCAGAGAGTGCACTGGCACCACTGGTGATGCAGTGCAGTGAGTCCAGAGAGTGCACTGGCACCACTGGGGATGCAGTGCAGTGAGTCCAGAGAGTGCAGTGGCACCATTGGGGATACAGTTCAGTGAGTCCAGAGAGTGCACTGGCACCACTGGGGATGCAGTGCAGTGAGTCCAGAGAGTGCACTGGCACCACTGGGGATGCAGTGCAGTGAGTCCAGAGAGTGCAGTGGCACCATTGGGGATGCAGTGCAGTGAGTCCAGAGAGTGCACTGGCACCACTGGTGATGCAGTGCAGTGAGTTAAGAGAGTACACTGGCGCCACTGTGGATGCACTGCAGTGAGTCCAGAGAGTGCACTGGCACCACTGGTGATGCAGTGCAATGAGTCCAGAGAGCCACTGGCACCACTGGGGATGCAGTGCATTTAGTCCAGAGAGTGAACTGGCACCACTGGGGATGCAGTGCACTGAGTCCAGAGAGGGCACTGTCAGCAATGGGGATGCAGTGCAGTGAGTCCAGAGAGTGCACTGGCACCACTGGGGATGCAGTGCAGTGAGACCAGAGACTTCACAGGCACCACTGGGGATGCAGTGCAGTGAGTCCAGAGAGTTCACTGGCACCACTGGGGATGCAGTGCAGTGAGTGCAGAGAGTGCACTGGCACAAAAGGGAATGCACTGCAGTGAGTCCAGAGAGTGCACTGGCACCACTGGGGATGCAGTGCAGTGAGTCCAGAGAGTGCACTGGCACCACTGGGGATGCAGTCCACTGAGTCCAGAGAGTACACTGGCACCACTGGGGATGCAGTGCAGTGAGTCCAGAGAGTGCACTGTCAGCACTGGGGATGCAGTGCAGTGAGTCCAGAGAGTGCACTGGCACCAACTGGAGCTGCACTGCTGTGAGTCCTGAGATTGCACTGGCACCACTGGGGATGCACTGCAGTGAGTCCAGAGACTTCACAGGCACCACTGGTGATGCAGTACAGTGAGTCCAGAGAGTGCACTGGCACCACTGGGGATTCAGTTCAGTGAGTCCAGAGAGTGAACTGGCACCACTGGGGATGTAGTGCAGTGAGTCCAGAGAGTGCACTGGCACCTCTGGGGATGCACCCGGGTGACTCCAGAGAGTGCACTGGCACCTCTGGGGATGCACCCCGGCAAGTCCAGAGAGTGCACTGTCACCACTGGGGATGCAGTGCAGTGAGTCCAGAGAGTGCACTGGCACCACTGGGGATGCAGTGCAGTGAGTCCAGAGAGTGCACTGGCACCACTGGGGATGCAGTGCAGTGAGTCCAGAGAGTGCACTGGTACGATTGGGGATGCACTGCAGTGAGTCCAGAGAGTGCACTGGCACCACTGGGGATGCACTGCAGTGAGTCCAGAAAATGCACTGGCACCACTGGGGATGCAATGCAGTGAGTCCAGAGAGTGCACTGGCACCACTGGGGATGCACTGCAGTGAGTCCAGGGAGTGCACTGGCACCACTGGGGATGCACTGCAGTGAGTCCAGATGTTATCCTAGCAACCACATAATCACCAAGTGATTATATGAAGGTGCTTTATTCAGCGCTGGAAGCCAGGGCAGGTGCCCAAATCTGGCTTCAAGTCCCGTTACTTCCCAGCCATTATTTATACATACAATATTGCGTCAGGTATACATATTCATTACAGGTTGCAACAGCAGCCTCGCTTTTCATTCTAATTAGCTCCCCTCCCCTTTGCACATGCGTGGCGCACTCTGGTGGTCGTCCAGGTGGTCCTGCAGATGAAGTAAGGAGTCTTCCTCTCCGCTAAACTTTTCACCTTTCTTACTCGACGCATGCTCCCTCCGCTTCTTGGTTCTGCTTCAACTCATTTCATCATTTCCAGGCCCTTATCCAAGGTCAGGTTGTACCTGTTCCCTCCCAAGGTTCCCCTTCAATGATTCTTTTGATTGTTCAATGTACTCCCTAAGTATCCAGTATACATAGATTAATTGATAATGTAAGTACATTTGGCAATGCTTAATTATACTGTAGGTCCCATTACCTAAGAGACATTAGTAAAACATCCATTCGATTCTCCCCAACACTAACACAGAGACTGCACTGGCACCACTGGGGATGCACCCCGGCAAGTCCAGAGAGTGCACTGGCACCACTGGGGATGCAGTGCAGTGAGTAAAGAGAGTGCACTGGCACCACTGGGGATGCAGTGCAGTGAGTCCAGAGAGTGCACTGGCACCACTGGGGATGCACTGCCGTGAGTCCAGAGAGTGCACTGGCACCACTGGGGATGCAGTGCAGTGAGTCCAGAGTGTGCACTGGCACCACTGGGGATGCAGTGCAGTGAGTCCAGAGAGTGCACTGGCACCACTGGGGATGCACTGCCGTGAGTCCAGAGAGTGCACTGGCACCACTGGGGATGCAGTGCAGTGAGTCCAGAGAGTGCACTGGCACCACTGGGGATGCACTGCAGTGAGTGCAGAGAGTGCACTGGTACGATTGGGGATGCACTGCAGTGAGTCCAGAGAGTGCACTGGCACCACTGGGGATGCAGTGCAGTGAGTAGAGAGAGTGCACTGGCACCACTGGGGATGCAGTGCAGTGAGTCCAGAGAGTGCACTGGTACCACTGGGGATGCAGTGCAGTGAGTCCAGAGAGTGCACTGGTACGATTGGGGATGCACTGCAGTGAGTCCAGAGAGTGCACTGGCACCACTGGGGATGCACTGCAGTGAGTCCAGAGAGTGCACTGGCACCACTGGGGATGCAATGCAGTGAGTCCAGAGAGTGCACTGGCACCACTGGGGATGCAGTGCAGTGAGTCCAGAGAGTGCACTGGTACGATTGGGGATGCACTGCAGTGAGTCCAGAGAGTGCACTGGCACCACTGGGGATGCACTGCCGTGAGTCCAGAGAGTGCACTGGCACCACTGGGGATGCAGTGCAGTGAGTCCAGAGAGTGCACTGGCACCACTGGGGATGCACTGCAGTGAGTGCAGAGAGTGCACTGGCACCACTGGGGATGCACTGCAGTGAGTCCAGAGAGTGCACTGGCACCACTGGGGATGCAGTGCAGTGAGTCCAGAGTGTGCACTGGCACCACTGGGGATGCACCCCGGCAAGTCCAGAGAGTGCACTCTCTGGACTCACTGACGTGCATCCCCAGTGCACTGGCACCACTGGGGATGCACCCCGGCAAGTCCAGAGAGTTCACTCTCTGGACTCACTGACGTGCATCCCCAGTGGTGCCATTGCACTCTCTGGACTCACTGCACTGCATCCCCAGTGGTGCCAGTGCACTCACTGGACTCACTGCAGTGCATCCCCAGTGGTGCCAGTGCACTCACTGGACTCACTGTACTGCATCACCAGTGGTGCCAGTGCACTCTCTGGACTCACTGCACTGCATCCCCAGTGGTGCCAGTGCACTCTCTGGACTCACTGCACTGCATCCCAGTGGTGGCAGTGCACTCTCTGGACTCACTGCACTGCATCCCCAGTGGTGTCAGTGCACTCTCTGGACTCACTGTACTGCATCCCCAGTGGTGCCAGTGCACTCTCTGGACTCACTGCACTGCATCGCCAGTGGTGCCAGTGCACTCTCTAGACTCACTGCACTGCATACCCAGTGGTGCCAGTGCACTCTCTGGACTCAGTGCAGTGTATCCCCAGTGGTGCCAGTGCACTCTCTCGACCAACTGCAGTGCATCCCCACTGGTGCCAGTGCACTCTCTGGACTCACTGCAGTGCATCCCCAGTGGTGCCAGTGCACTCTCTGGAGTTACTGCACTGCATCCCCAGAAGTGCCAGTGCACTCTCTGGAGTCACTGCACTGCATCCCCAGTGGTGCCAGTGCACTCTCTGGACTCACTGCACTGCATCCCCAGTGGTGCCAGTGCACTCTCTGGACTCACTGCAGTGCATCCCCAAGGTGCCAGTGCACTCTCTGGACTCACTGCACTGCATCCCCAGTGGTGCCAGTGCACTCTCTGGACTCACTGCACTGCATCCCAGTGGTGCCAGTGCACTCTCTGGACTCACTGCACTGCATCCCCAGTGGTGCCAGTGCACTCTCTGGACTCACTGTACTGCATCCCCAGTGGTGCCAGTGCACTCTCTGGAGTCACTGCACTGCATCGCCAGTGGTGCCAGTGCACTCTCTAGACTCACTGCACTGCATACCCAGTGGTGCCAGTGCACTCTCTGGACTCAGTGCAGTGCATCCCCAGTGGTGCCAGTGCACTCTCTGGACCCACTGCAGTGCATCCCCACTGGTGCCAGTGCACTCTCTGGACTCACTGCAGTGCATCCCCAGTGGTGCCAGTGCACTCTCTGGAGTTACTGCACTGCATCCCCAGAAGTGCCAGTGCACTCTCTGGAGTCACTGCACTGCATCCCCAGCGGTGCCAGTGCACTCTCTGGACTCACTGCACTGCATCACCAGTGGTGCCTGTGAAGTCTCTGGACTCACTGCAGTGCATCCCCAAGGTGCCAGTGCACTCTCTGGACTCACTGCACTGCATCCCCAGTGGTGCCAGTGCACTCTCTGGACTCACTGCAGTGCATCCCCAGTGGTGCCAGTGCACTCTCTGGACTCACTGCAGTGCATCCCCTGTGGTGCCAGTGCACTCTCTGTACTCACTGCACTGCATCACCTGTGGTGCCAGTGCACTCTCTGGACTCACTGCACTGCATCCCCAGTGGTGCCCGTGCACTCTCTGGACTCAGTGCACTGCATCCCCAGTGGTGTCAGTGCACTCTCTGGACTCACTGCACTGCATCCCCAGTGGTGCCAGTGCACTCTCTGGACTCACCGCATTGCATCCCCAGTGGTGCCAGTGCACTCTCTGGACTCACTGCACTGCATCCCCAGTGGTGCCAGTGCACTCTCTGGAGTCACTGCACTGCATCCTCAGTGGTGCCAGTGCACTCTCTGGACTCACTGCACTGCATCCCCAGTGGTGCCAGGGCACTCTCTGGACTCACTGCACTGCATCCCCTGTGGTCCCAGTGCACTCTCTACCCTCACTGCAGTGCATCCCCAGTGGTGCCAGTGCACTCTCTGCACTCACTGCAGTACATCTCCAATTGTGCCAGTGCAATCTCTGGGCTCACCGGGGTACATCCCCAGTGGTGCCAGTGCACTCTCTGGACTCACTGCAGTGCATCCCCAGTGGTGCCAGTGCACTCTCTGGACTCACTGCACTGCATCCCCAGTGGTGCCAGTGCACTCTCTGGACTCACTGCACTGCATCCGCAGTGGTGCCAGTGCACTCTCTGGACTCACTGCACTGCATCCGCAGTGGTGCCAGTGCAGTCTCTGGACTCACTGCGCTGCATCCCCAGTGGTGCCAGTGCACTCTCTGGACTCACTGCACTGCATCCCCAGTGGTGCCAGTGCACTCTCTGCACTCACTGCACTGCATCCCCAGTGGTGCCAGGGCACTCTCCGGACTCACTGCAGGGCATCCGCAGTGGTGCCAGTGCACTCTTTCGAGTCACTGCAGTGCATCCCCAGTGGTGCCAGTGCACTCTCTGGACTCACTGCAGTGCATCCCCAGTGCTGCCAGTGCACTCTCTGGACTCACTGCAGTGCATCCCCAGTGGTGCCAGTGCACTCTCTGGACTCACTGCACTGCATCCCCAGTGGTGCCAGTGCACTCACCGGAATCACTGCACTGCATCCCCAGTGCTGCCAGTGCACTCTCTGGACTCACTGCAGTGCATCCCCAGTGGTGCCAGTGCACTCTCTGGACTCACTGCACTGCATCCCCAGTGGTGCCAGTGCACTCTCCGGAATCACTGCACTGCATCCCCAGTGGTGCCACTGCACTCTCTGGACTCACTGCAGTGCATCCCCAGTGGTGCCCGTGCACTCTCTGGACTCACTGCAGTTCATCCCCAGTGCTGCCAGTGCACTCTCTGGACTCACTGCAGTGCATCCCCAGTGGTGCCAGTGCACTCTCTGGACTCACTGCACTGCATCCCCAATGGTGCCAGTGCACTCTCCGGAATCACTGCACTGCATCCCCAGTGGTGTCAGTGCACTCTCTGGACTCACTGCACTGCATCCCCAGTGGTGCCCGTGCACTCTCTGGACTCACTGCATTGCATCCCCAGTGGTGCCAGTGCACTCTCTGCACTCACTGCACTGCATCCCCAGTGGTGCCAGTGCACTCTCTGGAGTCACTGCACTGCATCCCCAGTGGTGCCTGTGCAGTCTCTGGACTCACTACAGTTCATCCCCAGTGGAGCCAGTGCACTCTCTGGACTCACTGCACTGCATCCCCAGTGGTGCCAGGGCACTCTCTGGACTCACTGCACTCCATCCCCACTGGTGCCAGTCCACTCTCTGGACTCACTGCACTGCATCCCCAGTGGTGCCAGTGGACTCTCTGCACTCATGCACTGCATACCCAGTGGTGCCAGTGCACTCTTTGGACTCACTGCACTGCATGACACTGACGACTTGCCGAGGCGACCGGCTCCGGGGCAGACGCGTGCTGCAGCGGAGCGCGGGATCGGGACAGCCAGGGCTATTTTTCGGGCATCGAGCCTACGTGAGGGAGCCGCCAGGCACCGGCAGCCCTCGTGAGGGAGGCTGACGAGGCGTAGGCGGGGCCAGCAGCGTCAGCGTCAGCTCCTCCCCCCGGCCGTTCAAAGGCAGCCCCTAGGGAGCGCGAGCGACCAGGAGCGCGGCGACCAGGGCCGGCAAACAGGGAGTGACGCGGGGGGAGTGACGCGGGGGGAGTGACGCGGGGGGAGTGACGCGGCAGTTAGCGCGGGCAGGCAGGGCGGAGCGCTCACACCCTCCCATAGGGACAACTCCTCCAACGGCACTCTCCCGTCAGCTGGGCTGCAATGGTCTCCACCAGGCACGGTGCTTTCTCTAGGAAGTCAGTGCACACCCAGACCGACTGCCCGCCCAAACATGCGGCAGTTCAGGTCTCCGGATGCGGGGAGTGTCTGAGCCTCTTGCTGCCATCGGCGGGGGGCAGGGAGACTGCTTGCGTGAGGTGCGAGCAGGTGGACGACCTGGTCCGCATGGTGGCGGAACTCAAGGAGGAGGTGCAGAGGCTGAGGGATATCAGGGAGTGCGAGCGGGAGATAGACTGGTGGAGCGACTCCCTGCAGGACCGGAGGGAGAGGGACCAGGGTGAGACGCCCCAAAGGGGGGTGGACCCCCTGCCCTGTTGCCATCGGGCAGAGGGAGGGGACCTGCGAGTTGAGGAGGAATGGAGACAGGTCCCTGCTCGACCTCGCAGGAGATGCCCTCCCCTTCCGGCGCCGCCTTCCCAGGTGCCCTTGAACAATAGGTTTGAGGCCCTGGGGCTCGAGAGACCCGTGGGTGAGGATGAGGTAGGAAGCCTACCCGGGAGGATGCCTGAGGTGAGGAAGTTGACTCCACGCCTCAGGACTGCCTCCACCAAGAAAGAAAGAAGGGTGATTGTTGTGGGCGACTCCCTCCTCAGGGGAACGGAGGGCCCTATTTGTCGGCCTGACCCCACACATAGGGAAGTCTGCTGCCTCCCTGGGGCCAGGGTCAGAGACGTTACCAGGAAGCTTCCAAACCTGGTTCGCCCCTCTGACTATTACCCGCTTTTGATAGTCCAGGCTGGCAGCGATGATGTTGAAAAGAGAAGCCTCAGGGCCATCAAACAGGACTATAGGGGGCTGGGACGATTGGTGGAGGGAGCGGGAGTGCAGGTGGTGTTTTCGTCCATCCCTACGGGGGAAGGGAGAGGCACGGAGAGGACACGGAAAGCTCATGTGGTTAATAGGTGGCTCAGAGGCTGGTGCCAGCATAGAAATTTTGGGTTTTTTCACCATGGGGAGCTTTACTCGGCACCCGGCCTGATGGCCCCAGATGGGTCTCTATCTCCAAGGGGAAAACGGATCCTAGGCCAGGAGCTGGCGGGGCTCATAGAGAGAGCTTTAAACTAGGTAAGAAGGGGGACGGGGCTCAAACAAGGCTTGTCGGAGCTGTGCCGGGGGAAACAATGGCTAGGCCGGGGAAGAAGGCGATGGCCCAGCTGAAGTGCATCTACACTAATGCACGCAGCATGGGTAACAAACAGGAGGAGCTGGAAGCCATTGTGCAGCAGGCAGGCTACGACTTGGTTGCCATCACGGAGACGTGGTGGGACCGCTCCCACGACTGGAGTGCTGCAATGCCTGGCTATCGGCTCTTCAGGAGGGACAGGCAGCACAGAAGGGGTGGTGGCGTGGCTCTCTACATTAGAGAATCTTTTGATGTTGTGGAACTCCAGGCTGGGAATGATAAGGTTGAATCCCTGTGGGTTAGGATCCGCGGGAAGGCCGGCAAGGCTAGCATCCTGGTGGGGGTCTGTTATAGACCGCCGAACCAGGATGAGGAGACGGATGAGGAGTTTTATAGGCAACTGACAGAAGTTGCAAAATCGTCGGCGCTTGTCCTCGTGGGGGACTTCAACTTCCCGGACATATCCTGGAAACACAACACGGCACAGAGAAAGCAGTCTAGGAGGTTTCTGGAGAGCGTGGGAGATAGCTTCCTGATGCAGCTGGTCAGTGAACCTACCAGGGGTGGTGCCCCGCTAGACCTTCTCTTCACAAACAGAGAAGGACTGGTGGGAGATGTGGTGGTCGGAAGCTGTCTGGGGCAGAGTGACCACGAAATGGTAGAGTTCTCTATTCTTGGCGAGGCCAGGAAGGGGACCAGTAAAACTGCTGTCTTGGACTTCCGGAGGGCTGACTTTGAGCTGCTCAGGACGCTGGTTGGCCGAGTCCCTTGGGAGGCGGTTCTGAAGGGCAGAGGAGTCCAGGAAGGCTGGGCGCTCCTCAAGAAGGAAATCGTGATGGCACAGGAGCGGTCCGTCCCCACGTGCCCAAAGATGAGCCGGCGTGGAAGAAGACCGGCCTGGCTCAACAGAGAGTTGCGGCTGGAGCTTAGCAGAAAAAAGAGGGTTTATAATCTTTGGAAAAAAGGGCGGGCCACTGAGGAGGACTACAAGGATGTAGCGAGGCTGTGCAGGGAGAAAATTAGAAAGGCCAAAGCTCATCTGGAGCTCAATCTGGCTACTGCCGTTAAAGACAACAAAAAATCCTTTTAAAAATACATCAACGCGAAACGGAGGACTAGGGAGAATCTCCATCCTTTACTGGATGCGAGGGGAAACCTAGTTACTAAGGATGAGGAAAAGGCTGAGGTGCTTAATGCCGCCTTTGCCTCAGTCTTTAGCGGCAATACCGGTTGTTCTCCGGACACCCAGTGCCCTGAGCTGGTGGAAGGGGATGGGGAGCTGGATGTGGCCTTCGCTATCCATGAGGAAATGGTTGGCGACCTGCTACGGAGCTTGGATGTGCGCAAGTCGATGGGGCCGGATGGGATCCACCCAAGGGTACTGAGAGAACTGGCGGAGGAGCTGGCTGAGCCGCTTTCCATCATTTATCGGCAGTCCTGGCTATCGGGGGAGGTCCCGGTTGACTGGCGGCTAGCCAATGTGACGCCTATCTATAAGAAGGGCCGGAGGGCAGACCCGGGGAACTATAGGCCTGTCAGTTTGACCTCAGTGCCGGGGAAGCTCATGGAGCAGATTATCTTGAGGGTCATCACGCGGCACTTGCAGGGCAAGCAGGCGATCAGGCCCAGTCAGCATGGGTTTATGAAAGGCAGGTCCTGCTTGACGAACCTGATCCCCTTCTATGACCAAGTGACGCGCTTGGTGGATGAGGGAAAGGCTGTGGACGTGGTCTACCTTGACCTCAGTAAGGCTTTTGACACCGTTCCCCACAACATTCTCCTCAAGAAACTGGCTGCTCGGGGCTTGGACTGGCGTACGCTTCGCTGGGTTAGAAACTGGCTGGATGGCCGGGCCCAGAGAGTTGTGGTGAATGGAGTCAAATCTGGTTGGAGGCCGGTCACTAGTGGAGTCCCCCAGGGCTCGGTACTGGGGCCGGTCCTCTTTAATATCTTTATTGATGATCTGGATGAGGGCGTCCAGTGCACCCTCAGTAAGTTTGCAGATGACACCAAGCTAAGTGCGTGTGTCGATCTGCTCGAGGGCAGGAAGGCTCTGCAGGAGGATCTGGATAGGCTGGAGCGATGGGCTGGGGTCAACTGCATGAAGTTCAACAAGGCCAAGTGCCGGGTCCTGCACCTGGGCTGCAACAACCCCAAGCAGAGCTACAGGCTGGGAGATGAGTGGCTGGAAAGCTGCCTGGCCGAGAAGGACCTGGGAGTATTGGTGGATAGTCGGCTGAATATGAGCCAGCAGTGTGCTCAGGTGGCCAAGAAGGCCAACGGCATCCTGGCCTGTATAAGAAGCAGTGTGGCCAGCAGGTCGAGGGAAGTGATTGTGCCCCTGTACTCGGCTCTGGTGAGGCCGCACCTCGAGTACTGTGTTCAGTTTTGGGCCCCTCGCTACAGGAAGGACATGGACGTGCTCGAGCGAGTCCAGAGAAGGGCGACCAAGCTGGTGAGGGGTCTGGAGAACAAGTCTTACGAGGAGCGGCTGAGGGAGCTGGGCTTGTTCAGCCTGGAGAAGAGGAGGCTCAGGGGAGACCTCATCGCTCTCTACAGTTACCTGAAAGGAGGCTGTAGAGAGGTGGGGGTTGGTCTATTCTCCCACGTGCCTGGTGACAGGACGAGGGGGAATGGGCTAAAGTTGCGACAGGGGAGTTTTAGGTTGGATGTTAGGAAGTACTTCTTTACCGAAAGGGTTATTAAGCATTGGAACGGGCTGCCCAGGGAGGTGGTGGAGTCACCATCCCTGGAGGTCTTTAAAAGACGTTTAGATGTAGAGCTTAGGGATATGGTTTAGTGGAGTACTGTTAGGTCGGAGGTTGGACTCGATGATCTTGAGGTCTCTTCCAACCTAGAGAAATCTGTGAATCTGTGAATCTATGAACAGTGGTGCCAGTGCACTCTCTGGACTCACTGCACTGCATCCCCAGTGGTGTCAGTGTAGTCTCTGGACTCACTGTAGTGCATCCCCAGTGGTGCCAGTGCAATCTCAGGACTCACTGCAGTGCAGCTCCAGTTGGTGCCAGTGCAGTCTCTGGACTCACTGCACTGCAACCACAGTGGTGCCAGTGCACTCTCTGGACTCACTGCACTGCATCCCCAGTGGTGCCAGTGCACTCTCTGGAGTCACTGCAGTGTATCCCCAGTGGTGCCAGTGCACTCTCTGGACTCACTGAACTGCATCCCCAGTGGTGCCAGAGCACTCTCTGGACTCACTGCAGTGCATCCCCAGTGCTGCCAGTGCACACTCTGGACTCACTGCACTGCATCGCCAGTGGTGCCAGTGCACTCTCTGGACTCACTGCACTGCATCACCAGTGGTGCCAGTGCACTCTCTGGACTCCGTGCACTGCATCCCCAGTGGTGCCAGTGCACTCTCTGGACTCACTGCATTGCATCCCCAGTGGTGCCAGTGCACTCTCTGGACTCACTCCACTGCATCCCCAGTGGTGCCTGTGCAGTCTCTGGACTCACTACAGTTCATTCCCAGTGGAGCCAGTGCACTCTCTGGACTCACTGCACTGCATCCCCAGTGGTGCCAGTGCACTCTCTGGACTCACTGCACTCCATCCCCACTGGTGCCAGTCCACTCTCTGGACTCACTGCACTGCATCCCCAGTGGTGCCAGTGCACTCTCTGCACTCATGCACTGCATACCCAGTGGTGCCAGTGCACTCTTTGGACTCACTGCACTGCATGAAGAGTGGTGCCAGTGCACTCTCTGGACTCACTGTACTGCATCCCCAGTGGTGCCAGTGTAGTCTCTGGACTCACTGCATTGCATCCCCAGTGGTGCCAGAGCAATCTCAGGACTCACTGTACTGCATCCCCACTGGTGCCAGTGCACTCTCTGGACTCACTGCAGTGCATCCCCAGTGGTGCCAGTGCACTCTCAGGAGTCTCTGCAGTGTATCCCCAGTGGTGCCAGTGCACTCTCTGGACTCACTGAACTGCATCCCCAGTGGTGCCAGAGCACTCTCTGGACTCACTGCAGTGCATCCCCAGTGCTGCCAGTGCACTCCCTGGACTCACTGCACTGCATCGCCAGTGGTGCCAGTGCACTCTCTGGACTCACTGCACTGCATCCCCAGTGGTGCCAGTGCACTCTCTGCACTCAGTGCACTGCATCCCCAGTGGTGCTAGTGCACTCTCTGGAGTCACTGAAGTGGATCCCCCGTGGTGCCAGTGCACTCTCTGGAGTCACAGCACTGCATCAAAAGTGGTGCCTCTGCACTCTCTGGAGCCACTGCACTGCATCCCCAGTGGTGCCAGTGCACTCTCTGGACTCACTGTAGTGCATCCCCAGTGGTGCCAGTGCACTCTCTGGACTCACTGCACTGCATCCCCAGTAGTGCCAGTGCACTCTCTGGACTCACTGCACTGCATCCCCAGTGGTGCCAGTGCACTCTCTGGACTCACTGCACTGCATCCCCAGTGGTGCCAGTGCACTCTCTGGAGTCACTGCACTGCATCCCCACTGGTGCCAGTGCACTCTCTGGACTCACTGCATTGCATCCCCAGTGGTGCCAGTTCACTCTCTGGACTCACTGCACTGCATCCCCAGTGGTGCCACTGCACTCTCTGGACTCACTGCACTGCATCACCAGTGGTGCCAGGGCACTCTCCGGACTCACTGCAGTGCATCCCCAGTGGAGCCAGTGCACTCTCTGGACTCACTGCAGTGCATCCCCAGTGCTGCCAGTGCACTCTCTGGACTCACTGCAGTGCATCCCCAGTGGTGCCAGTGCACTCTCTGGACTCACTGCACTGCATCCCCAGTGGTGCCAGTGCACTCTCCGGAATCACTGCACTGCATCCCCAGTGGTGTCAGTGCACTCTCTGGACTCACTGCAGTGCATCCCCAGTGGTGCCCGTGCACTCTCTGGACTCACTGCACTGCATCCCCAGTGGTGCCAGTGCACTCTCTGCACTCACTGCACTGCATCCCCAGTGGTGCCAGTGCACTCTCTGGAGTCACTGCACTGCATCCCCAGTGGTGCCTGTGCAGTCTCTGGACTCACTTCAGTTCATCCCCAGTGGAGCCAGTGCACTCTCTGGACTCACTGCACTGCATCACCAGTGGTGCCAGTGCACTCTCTGGACTCACTGCACTCCATCCCCACTGGTGCCAGTGCACTCTCTGGACTCACTGCACTGCATCCCCAGTGGTGCCAGTGGACTCTCTGCACTCACTGCACTGCATCCCCAGTGGTGTTAGTGCACTCTCTGGACTCACTGCACTGCATCACCTGTGGTGCCAGTGCACTCTCTGGACTCACTGCAGTGCATCCCCAGTGGTGCCAGTGCACTCTCTGCACTCACTGCACTGCATCCCCAGTGGTGCCAGTGCACTCTCTGGACTCACTGCAGTGCATCCCCAGTGGTGCCAGTGCACTCTCTGGAGTCACTGCAGTGTATCCCCAGTGGTGCCAGTGCACTCTCTGGACTCACTGAACTGCATCCCCAGTGGTGCCAGAGCACTCTCTGGACTCACTGCAGTGCATCCCCAGTGCTGCCAGTGCACTCCCTGGACTCACTGCACTGCATCGCCAGTGGTGCCAGTGCACTCTCTGGACTCACTGCACTGCATCCCCAGTGGTGCCAGTGCACTCTCTGCACTCAGTGCACTGCATCCCCAGTGGTGCCAGTGCACTCTCTGGACTCACTGCACTGCATCCCCAGTGGTGCCAGTGCACTCTCTGGAGTCACAGCACTGCATCAAAAGTGGTGCCTCTGCACTCTCTGGAGTCACTGCACTGCATCCCCAGTGGTGCCAGTGCACTCTCTGGACTCACTGTAGTGCATCCCCAGTGGTGCCAGTGCACTCTCTGGACTCACTGCAGTGCATCCCCAGTAGTGCCAGTGCACTCTCTGGACTCACTGCACTGCATCCCCAGTGGTGCCAGTGCACTCTCTGGACTCACTGCACTGCATCCCCAGTGGTGCCAGTGCACTCTCTGGACCCACTGCAGTGCATCCCCACTGGTGCCAGTGCACTCTCTGGACTCACTGCATTGCATCCCCAGTGGTGCCAGTTCACTCTCTGGACTCACTGCACTGCATCCCCAGTGGTGCCACTGCACTCTCTGGACTCACTGCACTGCATCACCAGTGGTGCCAGGGCACTCTCTGGACTCACTGCAGTGCATCCCCAGTGGAGCCAGTGCACTCTCTGGACTCACTGCAGTGCATCCCCAGTGCTGCCAGTGCACTCTCTGGACTCACTGCAGTGCATCCCCAGTGGTGCCAGTGCACTCTCTGGACTCACTGCACTGCATCCCCAGTGGTGCCAGTGCACTCTCCGGAATCACTGCACTGCATCCCCAGTGGTGTCAGTGCACTCTCTGGACTCACTGCAGTGCATCCCCAGTGGTGCCCGTGCACTCTCTGGACTCACTGCACTGCATCCCCAGTGGTGCCAGTGCACTCTCTGGACTCACTGCACTGCATCCCCAGTGGTGCCAGTGCACTCTCTGGAGTCACTGCACTGCATCCCCAGTGGTGCCTGTGCAGTCTCTGGACTCACTTCAGTTCATCCCCAGTGGAGCCAGTGCACTCTCTGGACTCACTGCACTGCATCACCAGTGGTGCCAGTGCACTCTCTGGACTCACTGCACTCCATCCCCAGTGGTGCCAGTCCACTCTCTGGACTCACTGCACTGCATCCCCAGTGGTGCCAGTGGACTCTCTGCACTCACTGCACTGCATCCCCAGTGGTGTTAGTGCACTCTCTGGACTCACTGCACTGCATCACCTGTGGTGCCAGTGCACTCTCTGGACTCACTGCAGTGCATCCCCAGTGGTGCCAGTGCACTCTCTGCACTCACTGCACTGCATCCCCAGTGGTGCCAGTGCACTCTCTGGACTCACTGCACTGCATCCCCAGTGGTGTTAGTGCACTCTCTGGACTCACTGCAGTGCATCCGCAGTGGTGCCAGTGCACTCTCTGGACTCACTGCAGTGCATCCCCAGGGGTGCCAGTGCACTCTCTGGACTCACTGCACTGCAACCCCAGTGGTGCCAGTGCACTCTCTGGACTCACTGCATTGCATCCCCAGTGGTGCCAGTGCACTCTCTGGACTCACCGCACTGCATCCCCAGTGGTGCCAGTGCACTCTCTGGACTCACTGCAGTGCATCCCCAAGGTGCCAGTGCACTCTCTGGACTCAACTGCACTGCATCCCCAGTGGTGCCCGTGCACTCTCTGGACTCACTGCAGTGCATCCCCAGTGGTGCCAGTGCACTCTCTGGACTCACTGCACTGCATCCCCAGTGGTGCCAGAGCACTCTCTGGACTCACTGCACTGCATCCCCAGTGGTGCCAGTGCACTCTCTGGACTCACTCCACTGCATCCCCAGTGGTGCCTGTGCAGTCTCTGGACTCACTACAGTTCATTCCCAGTGGAGCCAGTGCACTCTCTGGACTCACTGCACTGCATCCCCAGTGGTGCCAGTGCACTCTCTGGACTCACTGCACTCCATCCCCACTGGTGCCAGTCCACTCTCTGGACTCACTGCACTGCATCCCCAGTGGTGCCAGTGCACTCTCTGCACTCATGCACTGCATACCCAGTGGTGCCAGTGCACTCTTTGGACTCACTGCACTGCATGAAGAGTGGTGCCAGTGCACTCTCTGGACTCAGTGCACTGCATCCCCAGTGGTGCCAGTGTAGTCTCTGGACTCACTGCATTGCATCCCCAGTGGTGCCAGTGCAATCTCAGGACTCACTGTACTGCATCCCCACTGGTGCCAGTGCACTCTCTGGACTCACTGCAGTGCATCCCCAGTGGTGCCAGTGCACTCTCTGGAGTCACTGCAGTGTATCCCCAGTGGTGCCAGTGCACTCTCTGGACTCACTGAACTGCATCCCCAGTGGTGCCAGAGCACTCTCTGGACTCACTGCAGTGCATCCCCAGTGCTGCCAGTGCACTCCCTGGACTCACTGCACTGCATCGCCAGTGGTGCCAGTGCACTCTCTGGACTCACTGCACTGCATCCCCAGTGGTGCCAGTGCACTCTCTGCACTCAGTGCACTGCATCCCCAGTGGTGCCAGTGCACTCTCTGGACTCACTGCACTGCATCCCCAGTGGTGCCAGTGCACTCTCTGGAGTCACAGCACTGCATCAAAAGTGGTGCCTCTGCACTCTCTGGAGTCACTGCACTGCATCCCCAGTGGTGCCAGTGCACTCTCTGGACTCACTGTAGTGCATCCCCAGTGGTGCCAGTGCACTCTCTGGACTCACTGCAGTGCATCCCCAGTGGTGCCAGTGCACTCTCTGGACTCACTGCACTGCATCCCCAGTGGTGCCAGTGCACTCTCTGGACTCACTGCACTGCATCCCCAGTGGTGCCAGTGCACTCTCTGGACCCACTGCAGTGCATCCCCACTGGTGCCAGTGCACTCTCTGGACTCACTGCATTGCATCCCCAGTGGTGCCAGTGCACTCTCTGGACTCACTGCACTGCATCCCCAGTGGTGCCACTGCACTCTCTGGACTCACTGCACTGCATCACCAGTGGTGCCAGGGCACTCTCCGGACTCACTGCAGTGCATCCCCAGTGGAGCCAGTGCACTCTCTGGACTCACTGCAGTGCATCCCCAGTGCTGCCAGTGCACTCTCTGGACTCACTGCCGTGCATCCCCAGTGGTGCCAGTGCACTCTCTGGACTCACTGCACTGCATCCCCAGTGGTGCCAGTGCACTCTCCGGAATCACTGCACTGCATCCCCAGTGGTGTCAGTGCACTCTCTGGACTCACTGCAGTGCATCCCCAGTGGTGCCCGTGCACTCTCTGGACTCACTGCACTGCATCCCCAGTGGTGCCAGTGCACTCTCTGCACTCACTGCACTGCATCCCCAGTGGTGCCAGTGCACTCTCTGGAGTCACTGCACTGCATCCCCAGTGGTGCCTGTGCAGTCTCTGGACTCACTTCAGTTCATCCCCAGTGGAGCCAGTGCACTCTCTGGACTCACTGCACTGCATCACCAGTGGTGCCAGTGCACTCTCTGGACTCACTGCACTCCATCCCCACTGGTGCCAGTCCACTCTCTGGACTCACTGCACTGCATCCCCAGTGGTGCCAGTGGACTCTCTGCACTCATGCACTGCATACCCAGTGGTGCCAGTGCACTCTTTGGACTCACTGCACTGCATGAACAGTGGTGCCAGTGCACTCTCTAGACTCACTGCACTGCATCCCCAGTGGTGACAGTGTAGTCTCTGGACTCACTGTAGTGCATCCCCAGTGGTGCCAGTGCAATCTCAGGACTCACTGCAGTTCAGCTCCAGTTGGTGCCAGTGCAGTCTCTGGACTCACTGCACTGCATCCCCAGTGGTGCCAGTGCACTCTCTGGACTCACTGCAGTGCATCCCCAGTGGTGCCTGTGCACTCTCTGGAGTCACTGCAGTGTATCCCCAGTGGTGCCAGTGCACTCTCTGGACTCACTGAACTGCATCCCCAGTGGTGCCAGAGCACTCTCTGGACTCACTGCAGTGCATTCCCAGTGCTGCCAGTGCACTCTCTGGACTCACTGCACTGCATCACCAGTGGTGCCAGTGCACTCTCTGGACTCAGTGCACTGCATCCCCAGTGGTGCCAGTGCACTCTCTGGACTCACTGCAGTGCATCCCCAGTGGTGCCAGTGCACTCTCTGGACTCACTGCAGTGCAGCCTCTTAGGTGCCAGTGCACTCTCTGTACTCACTGCAGTGCATTCCCAGTGGTGCCAGTGCACTCTCTGGACGCCTTGCAGTGAATCCCCTTAGGTGCCAGTGCACTCTCTGGACTCACTGCACTAAATCACCAGTGGTGCCAGTTCACTCTCTGGACTCACTGAACTGAATCCCCAGTGGTGCCAGTGCACTCTCTGAACTCACTGTACTGCATCCCCAGTGGTGCCTGTGAAGTCTCTGGACTCACTGCACTGCATCCCAGTGGTGCCAGTGCACTCTCTGGACTCACTGCATAGCATCCACAGTGGTGCCAGTGCACTCTCTGGACTCACTGCACTGCAGCCCCTGAGGTGCCAGTGAACTCTCTGTACTCACTGCAGTGCATTCCCAGTGGTGTCAGTGCACTCTCTGGACTCACTGCAGTGCATCCCCAGTGGTGCCAGTGCACTCTCTGAGTCACTGCACTGCATTCCCAGTGGTGCCAGTGCACTCTCTGGACTCACTGCAGTGCATCCCCAGGGGTGCCAGTGCACTCTCTGGACTCACTGCACTGCAACCCCAGTGGTGCCAGTGCACTCTCTGGACTCACTGCATTGCATCCCCAGTGGTGCCAGTGCACTCTCTGGACTCACCGCACTGCATCCCCAGTGGTGCCAGTGCACTCTCTGGACTCACTGCACTGCATCCCCAAGGTGCCAGTGCACTCTCTGGACTCAACTGCACTGCATCCCCAGTGGTGCCCGTGCACTCTCTGGACTCACTGCAGTGCATCCCCAGTGGTGCCAGTGCACTCTCTGGACTCACTGCATTGCATCCCCAGTGGTGCCAGTGCACTCTCTGGACTCACTGCACTGCATCCCCAGTGGTGCCAGTGCACTCTCTGGACTCACTCCACTGCATCCCCAGTGGTGCCTGTGCAGTCTCTGGACTCACTACAGTTCATTCCCAGTGGAGCCAGTGCACTCTCTGGACTCACTGCACTGCATCCCCAGTGGTGCCAGTGCACTCTCTGGACTCACTGCACTCCATCCCCACTGGTGCCAGTCCACTCTCTGGACTCACTGCACTGCATCCCCAGTGGTGCCAGTGCACTCTCTGCACTCATGCACTGCATACCCAGTGGTGCCAGTGCACTCTTTGGACTCACTGCACTGCATGAAGAGTGGTGCCAGTGCACTCTCTGGACTCACTGCACTGCATCCCCAGTGGTGCCAGTGTAGTCTCTGGACTCACTGCATTGCATCCCCAGTGGTGCCAGTGCAATCTCAGGACTCACTGTACTGCATCCCCACTGGTGCCAGTGCACTCTCTGGACTCACTGCAGTGCATCCCCAGTGGTGCCAGTGCACTCTCTGGAGTCACTGCAGTGTATCCCCAGTGGTGCCAGTGCACTCTCTGGACTCACTGAACTGCATCCCCAGTGGTGCCAGAGCACTCTCTGGACTCACTGCAGTGCATCCCCAGTGCTGCCAGTGCACTCCCTGGACTCACTGCACTGCATCGCCAGTGGTGCCAGTGCACTCTCTGGACTCACTGCACTGCATCCCCAGTGGTGCCAGTGCACTCTCTGCACTCAGTGCACTGCATCCCCAGTGGTGCCAGTGCACTCTCTGGACTCACTGCACTGCATCCCCAGTGGTGCCAGTGCACTCTCTGGAGTCACAGCACTGCATCAAAAGTGGTGCCTCTGCACTCTCTGGACTCACTGCACTGCATCCCCAGTGGTGCCAGTGCACTCTCTGGACTCACTGTAGTGCATCCCCAGTGGTGCCAGTGCACTCTCTGGACTCACTGCAGTGCATCCCCAGTAGTGCCAGTGCACTCTCTGGACTCACTGCACTGCATCCCCAGTGGTGCCAGTGCACTCTCTGGACTCACTGCACTGCATCCCCAGTGGTGCCAGTGCACTCTCTGGACCCACTGCAGTGCATCCCCACTGGTGCCAGTGCACTCTCTGGACTCACTGCACTGCATCCCCAGTGGTGCCAGTGCACTCTCTGGACTCACTGCACTGCATCCCCAGTGGTGCCAGTGCACTCTCTGGACCCACTGCAGTGCATCCCCACTGGTGCCAGTGCACTCTCTGGACTCACTGCATTGCATCCCCAGTGGTGCCAGTTCACTCTCTGGACTCACTGCACTGCATCCCCAGTGGTGCCACTGCACTCTCTGGACTCACTGCACTGCATCACCAGTGGTGCCAGAGAACTCTCCGGACTCACTGCAGTGCATCCCCAGTGGAGCCAGTGCACTCTCTGGACTCACTGCAGTGCATCCCCAGTGCTGCCAGTGCACTCTCTGGACTCACTGCAGTGCATCCCCAGTGGTGCCAGTGCACTCTCTGGACTCACTGCACTGCATCCCCAGTGGTGCCCGTGCACTCTCCGGAATCACTGCACTGCATCCCCAGTGGTGTCAGTGCACTCTCTGGACTCACTGCAGTGCATCCCCAGTGGTGCCCGTGCACTCTCTGGACTCACTGCACTGCATCCCCAGTGGTGCCAGTGCACTCTCTGCACTCACTGCACTGCATCCCCAGTGGTGCCAGTGCACTCTCTGGAGTCACTGCACTGCATCCCCAGTGGTGCCTGTGCAGTCTCTGGACTCACTTCAGTTCATCCCCAGTGGAGCCAGTGCACTCTCTGGACTCACTGCACTGCATCACCAGTGGTGCCAGTGCACTCTCTGGACTCACTGCACTCCATCCCCAGTGGTGCCAGTCCACTCTCTGGACTCACTGCACTGCATCCCCAGTGGTGCCAGTGGACTCTCTGCACTCACTGCACTGCATCCCCAGTGGTGTTAGTGCACTCTCTGGACTCAACTGCACTGCATCACCTGTGGTGCCAGTGCACTCTCTGGACTCACTGCAGTGCATCCCCAGTGGTGCCAGTGCACTCTCTGCACTCACTGCACTGCATCCCCAGTGGTGCCAGTGCACTCTCTGGACTCACTGCAGTGCATCCCCAGTGGTGCCAGTGCACTCTCTGGAGTCACTGCAGTGTATCACCAGTGGTGCCAGTGCACTCTCTGGACTCACTGAACTGCATCCCCAGTGGTGCCAGAGCACTCTCTGGACTCACTGCAGTGCATCCCCAGTGCTGCCAGTGCACTCCCTGGACTCACTGCACTGCATCGCCAGTGGTGCCAGTGCACTCTCTGGACTCACTGCACTGCATCCCCAGTGGTGCCAGTGCACTCTCTGCACTCAGTGCACTGCATCCCCAGTGGTGCCAGTGCACTCTCTGGACTCACTGCACTGCATCCCCAGTGGTGCCAGTGCACTCTCTGGAGTCACAGCACTGCATCAAAAGTGGTGCCTCTGCACTCTCTGGAGTCACTGCACTGCATCCCCAGTGGTGCCAGTGCACTCTCTGGACTCACTGTAGTGCATCCCCAGTGGTGCCAG